>NW_024060974.1:52500-151600 GCF_016432855.1 Salvelinus namaycush
TCAGAGATGGTGTATAGAGGCTCTACTGTGATTAACACTGAGGGAATAGAGAGCATCAGAGATGGTGTATAGAGGCTCTACTGTGATTAACACTGAGGGAATAGAGAGCATCAGAGATGGTGTATAGAGGCTCTACTGTGTAATGGTCTGGTGAGGAGAGCTTCAGAGATGGTGTATAGAGGCTCTACTGTGATTAACACTGAGGGAATAGACAGCATCAGAGATGGTGTATAGAGGCTCTACTGTGATTAACACTGAGGGAATAGAGAGCTTCAGAGATGGCGTATAGAGGCTCTACTGTGTAATGGTCTGGCGAGGAGAGCTTCAGAGATGGTGTATAGAGGCTCTACTGTGATTAACACTGAGGGAATAGAGAGCATCAGAGATGGTGTATAGAGGCTCTACTGTGATTAACACTGAGGGAATAGAGAGCATCAGAGATGGTGTATAGAGGCTCTACTGTGATTACCACTGAGGGAATAGAGAGCATCAGAGATGGTGTATAGAGGCTCTACTGTGATTACCACTGAGGGAATAGAGAGCATCAGAGATGGTGTATAGAGGCTCTACTGTGATTACCACTGAGGGAATAGAGAGCATCAGAGATGGTGTATAGAGGCTCTACTGTGATTACCACTGAGGGAATAGACAGCATCAGAGATGGTGTATAGAGGCTCTACTGTGATTACCACTGAGGGAATAGAGAGCATCAGAGATGGTGTATAGAGGCTCTACTGTGATTAACACTGAGGGAATAGAGAGCTTCAGAGATGGTGTTTTGGAAACGGGGATACCTAGTCAGGTGCACAACCGAATGCATTCAACTGAAATGTGTCTTCCACATTTAACCCTCTGAATCAAAGAGGTGTTTGGGGGGGCTGCCTTAATCAAAGTCCACATCATCGGTGCCTGGAGAGAAGTTGTGTGGGGGTTAACTGCCTTGCTCAGGGCAGAACGGGGGATTTAAACACGCAACCTTTTAGTTATTGCCCCATGCTCTAATCGCCAGGCTACCTGCCAATTGACTGCGATTATGACTGTAGCTTTTGTTACCACACTGCAGTCTTTGTACATTGTAGTAGTCTTTGTACAAGTGAAGTACATTGGACATTGGACGTTGTGTACAAGTTCAATACAGAGTGTAGTGCCATTGGATTACAAAGACTAAGGATCAACGGAAGAACCAATTCAGTTGCTAATTTTAGAAACATTTTGGTTTGGAAGGTAGAAAGCTGCCCCTGTACAAAGACCATTAAGGGTCAGCAGAAGATGGGAACTACTTCAGTAGCTCGTTGTAAACCATTTGAGGGAGAATTACTAGACAATGAAGGAAACAGTAGACTGATTTATTGGAGGTGGAAGGGGATGTTTCCTCTGAAGGTGGAGGGGGATGTTGCCTCTGGACTTGGAGGTGGAGGGGGATGTTGCCTCTGGACTTGGAGGTGGAGGGGGATGTTTCCTCTGGACTTGGAGGTGGAGGGGATGTTTCCTCTGGACTTGGAGGTGGAGGGGGATGTTTCCTCTGGACTTGGAGGTGGAGGGGGATGTTGACTCTGGACTTGGAGACAGAGGGGATGTTGCCTCTGGACTTGGAGGTGGAGGGGGATGTTGACTCTGGACTTGGAGACAGAGGGGATGTTGCCTCTGGACTTGGAGGTGGAGGGGGATGTTTCCTCTGGACTTGGAGGTGAGGGGGATGTTGCCTCTAAACTTGGAGGTGAGGGGGATGTTTCCTCTGGACTTGGAGGTGGAGGGGGACGTTTCCTCTGGACTTGGAGGTGGAGGGGGACGTTTCCTCTGGACTTGGAGGTGGAGGGGATGTTTCCTCTGGACTTGGAGGTGGAGGGAGACGTTTCCTCTGGACTTGGAGGTGGAGGGGGATGTTTCCTCTGGACTTGGAGGTGGAGGGGATGTTTCCTCTGGACTTGGAGGTGAAGGGGATGTTTCCTCTGGACTTTTGGGGTTGATTTACACAAAATCCCCAAATGTTCCCACCAGCGGTGTGTTTCTATCAGACTGGGGATAAAAGGCTTTACGTGATGAAGTAGTGCACATCTGTCATGTGTGCTCCCTTTCCGGCCTCTAGGTTACCAGGCGTAATGTTGCACAACTTTCACCATTGTTACGTGCACCTGCGCATCTATCAGACTCACCTGGACTCCACCACGTCCCTGAATAAGACAATATAGTCACAGGAAAGTAGAATTACGTCAACTTTTCAAAGCGCTTGCAGACAAAATGAAAATAGATGCACACGTGTTTACATTGTTCTGTAATGTAGAAATCCCGAAGCAGCAACAGAAGTTTGAAAAGTTGACATAGTTCTACTTTCCTGTGCCTTACATTCATTCCACCAAAAGGACCAACCACACGGACAACCAGCAAAGTACATTAAAGTATCATCATCCAACGTTCTGGCTTGTAGAGGAAACTTTCCTGATTCAAATGCTAATTTATGCCTGAAATGGAATGTAATGCAATTCGACGTCGGGTCTTCAGGCTACTCCAGTGAGTGTAATGTCTTCAGGCTACTCCAGTGAGTGTAATGTCTTCAGGCTACTCCAGTGAGTGTAATGTCTTCAGGCTGCTCCAGTGAGTGTAATGTCTTCAGGCTGCTCCAGTGAGTGTAATGTCTTCAGGCTACTCCAGTTAGTGTAATGTCTTCAGGCTACTCCAGTGAGTGTAATGTCTTCAGGCTGCTCCAGTGAGTGTAATGTCTTCAGGCTACTCCAGTGAGTGTAATGTCTTCAGGCTACTCCAGTGAGTGTAATGTCTTCAGGCTACTCCAGTGAGTGTAATGTCTTCAGGCTGCTCCAGTGAGTGTAATGTCTTCAGGCTACTCCAGTGAGTGTAATGTCTTCAGGCTGCTCCAGTGAGTGTAATGTCTTCAGGCTACTCCAGTGAGTGTAATGTCTTCAGGCTACTCCAGTGAGTGTAATGTCTTCAGGCTGCTCCAGTGAGTGTAATGTCTTCAGGCTACTCCAGTGAGTGTAATGTCTTCAGGCTACTCCAGTGAGTGTAATGTCTTCAGGCTACTCCAGTTAGTGTAATGTCTTCAGGCTACTCCAGTGAGTGTAATGTCTTCAGGCTACTCCAGTGAGTGTAATTGGCTCCAGGCTACTCCAGTGAGTGTAATGTCTTCAGGCTACTCCAGTGAGTGTAATGTCTTCAGGCTACTCCAGTGAGTGTAATGTCTTCAGGCTACTCCAGTGAGTGTAATGTCTTCAGGCTACTCCAGTGAGTGTAATGTCTTCAGGCTACTCCAGTGAGTGTAATGTCTTCAGGCTACTCCAGTGAGTGTAATGTCTTCAGGCTACTCCAGTGAGTGTAATGTCTCCAGGCTACTCCAGTGAGTGTAATGTCTTCAGGCTACTCCAGTGAGTGTAATGTCTTCAGGCTACTCCAGTGAGTGTAATGTCTTCAGGCTACTCCAGTGAGTGTAATTGGCTCCAATTAGGAGAAGTCATGAGAAAGAAGAACATTTTTTTTCTACTGTAATTAAAAATGTGTTTATTCTGTTGTTGCTTGTGATATTCATTAAAACATTTAAATAAATAAAAAAATCAACATTCCACTTTACATGATGTATGTATTTTTTGACTGACCCCCTAAACTACCCCCAGTTAAAAACCTCTGAATAAATGGATTCACCTTAAGATAGGTAGGTGAGACAACAACATATTTCCCTCAACAAAGTATATACCCCCGGTTGAGTACCTCTGGAAGGAATATTTCCCTCAACAAAGTATATACCCCCGGTTGAATACCTCTGGAAGGAATATTTCCCTCAACAAAGTATATACCTCCGGTTGAATACCTCTGGAAGGAATATTTCCCTCAACAAAGTATATACCCCCGGTTGAATACCTCTGGAAGGAATATTTCCCTCAACAAAGTATATACCCCCGGTTGAATACCTCTGAAAGGAATATTTCCCTCAACAAAGTACATACCCCCGGTTGAATACCTCTGGAAGGAATATTTCCCTCAACAAAGTATATACCTCCGGTTGAATACCTCTGGAAGGAATATTTCCCTCAACAAAGTACATACCCCCGGTTGAATACCTCTGGAAGGAATATTTCCCTCAACAAAGTATATACCCCCCGGTTGAATACCTCTGGAAGGAATATTTCCCTCAACAAAGTATATACCTCCGGTTGAATACCTCTGAAAGGAATATTTCCCTCAACAAAGTATATACCCCCGGTTGAATACCTCTGGAAGGAATATTTCCCTCAACAAAGTATATACCTCCGGTTGAGTACCTCTGGAAGGAATATTTCCCTCAACAAAGTATATACCCCCGGTTAAGTACCTCTGGAAGGAATATTTCCCTCAACAAAGTATATACCCCCGGTTGAATACCTCTGGAAGGAATATTTCCCTCAACAAAGTATATACCCCCGGTTGAATACCTCTGGAAGGAATATTTCCCTCAACAAAGTATATACCCCTGGTTGAATACCTCTGGAAGGAATATTTCCCTCAACAAAGTATATACCCCCGGTTGAATACCTCTGGAAGGAATATTTCCCTCAACAAAGTATATACCCCCGGTTGAATACCTCTGAAAGGAATATTTCCCTCAACAAAGTACATACCCCCGGTTGAATACCTCTGGAAGGAATATTTCCCTCAACAAAGTATATACCCCCCGGTTGAATACCTCTGGAAGGAATATTTCCCTCAACAAAGTATATACCCCCCGGTTGAATACCTCTGGAAGGAATATTTCCCTCAACAAAGTATATACCTCCGGTTGAATACCTCTGAAAGGAATATTTCCCTCAACAAAGTATATACCCCCGGTTGAATACCTCTGGAAGGAATATTTCCCTCAACAAAGTATATACCCCCGGTTGAATACCTCTGGAAGGAATATTTCCCTCAACAAAGTATATACCCCCGGTTGAATACCTCTGGAAGGAATATTTCCCTCAACAAAGTATATACCCCCGGTTGAATACCTCTGGAAGGAATATTTCCCTCAACAAAGTATATACCCCCGGTTGAATACCTCTGAAAGGAATATTTCCCTCAACAAAGTACATACCCCCGGTTGAATACCTCTGGAAGGAATATTTCCCTCAACAAAGTATATACCCCCCGGTTGAATACCTCTGGAAGGAATATTTCCCTCAACAAAGTATATACCTCCGGTTGAATACCTCTGAAAGGAATATTTCCCTCAACAAAGTATATACCCCCGGTTGAATACCTCTGGAAGGAATATTTCCCTCAACAAAGTATATACCCCCGGTTGAATACCTCTGGAAGGAATATTTCCCTCAACAAAGTATATACCTCCGGTTGAATACCTATGAAAGGAATATTTCCCTCAACAAAGTATATACCCCCGGTTGAATACCTCTGGAAGGAATATTTCCCTCAACAAAGTATATACCTCCGGTTGAATACCTCTGAAAGGAATATTTCCCTCAACAAAGTATATACCCCCGGTTGAATACCTCTGGAAGGAATATTTCCCTCAACAAAGTATATACCTCCGGTTGAATACCTCTGAAAGGAATATTTCCCTCAACAAAGTATATACCTCCGGTTGAATACCTCTGGAAGGAATATTTCCCTCAACAAAGTATATACCCTCGGTTGAATACCTCTGGAAGGAATATTTCCCTCAACAAAGTATATACCCCCGGTTGAATACCTCTGGAAGGAATATTTCCCTCAACAAAGTATATACCCTCGGTTGAATACCTCTGGAAGGAATATTTCCCTCAACAAAGTATATACCCCCGGTTGAATACCTCTGGAAGGAATATTTCCCTCAACAAAGTATATACCTCCGGTTGAATACCTCTGAAAGGAATATTTCCCTCAACAAAGTATATACCCTCGGTTGAATACCTCTGGAAGGAATATTTCCCTCAACAAAGTATATACCCCCGGTTGAGTACCTCTGGAAGGAATATTTCCCTCAACAAAGTATATACCCCCGGTTGAGTACCTCTGGAAGGAATATTTCCCTCAACAAAGTATATACCTCCGGTTGAGTACCTCTGGAAGGAATATTTCCCTCAACAAAGTATATACCCCCGGTTGAGTACCTCTGGAAGGAATATTTCCCTCAACAAAGTATATACCTCCGGTTGAGTACCTCTGGAAGGAATATTTCCCTCAACAAAGTATATACCCCCGGTTGAATACCTCTGGAAGGAATATTTCCCTCAACAAAGTATATACCCCCGGTTGAGTACCTCTGGAAGGAATATTTCCCTCAACAAAGTATATACCCCCGGTTGAGTACCTCTGGTAGGAATATTTCCCTCAACAAAGTATATACCTCCGGTTGAATACCTCTGGAAGGAATATTTCCCTCAACAAAGTATATACCTCCGGTTGAATACCTCTGGAAGTATTTACCAACAGTCAGTAGTAGTAGGAAAAGACAAGGGGAGGAGCCAACAAAGCGATGCCGTCATAGGTCATGTTCACCAGGCAACAGAAAAAGCAAAACCAATTCTTACTGGACAATCAGATGATTCTTATTGGAATAATGTCCCTCCCTGTTTCAGTTCATTTTCTTCCATCCGGTGCCTAACGAACACAGCTGTGGTTCGATAGAAAATGTTGAATGGAATATGTAGAGCAGTTTGTTTCTGAACCAGTGTCAGAAGGAGCTACGACCTACGGTTGGGTACTGGAGCTAATGTGACACTTAGAGGCCAGTTTACCTACCTCCTGTGTGTGTGTGTCCGCTGTGTGTGTGTGTGTGTGTCCTGTGTGTGTGTTTGTGTGTGTATGTCCGCTGTGTGTGTGTGTCCGCTGTGTGTATGTGTCTGCTGTGTGTGTGTGTCCCCTGTGTGTGTGTTTGTGTGTGTGTATCCGCTGTGTGTGTGTCCGCTGTGTGTCCGCTGTGTGTGTGTGTGTCTGTGTGTATGTGTGTATCCCCGCTATGTGTGTCTGCTGTGTGTGTCCCCGCTGTGTGTGTATGTGTGTCCCCTGTGTGTGTGTTTATGTGTGTGTGTGTGTCCGCTGTGTGTGTGTGTGTGTCTGTGTGTATGTGTCTGCTGTGTGTGTGTGTGTCCTGTGTGTGTCCTGTGTGTGTGTTTGTGTGTGTGTATCCGCTGTGTGTGTGTCCGCTGTGTGTGTGTGTGTGTGTGTGTGTGTGTGTGTCTGTGTGTATGTGTCCGCTGTATGTGTGTATCCCCGCTATGTGTGTCTGCTGTGTGTGTCCCCGCTGTGTGTGTATGTGTGTCCCCTGTGTGTGTGTTTATGTGTGTGTGTGTGTGTCCGCTGTGTGTGTGTGTCCGCTGTGTGTGTGTTTTGAGACTATGCTGGTTGGTTTTGCAACCCAATCTCCTCGTCAGGGGTTCACTCATTATGCAGGATTACAGTCAAAGACTGGGGGGAAAAAAACACTCCTACTAAGTACTAACACTCCTGAGAAAACAGAGGCTGTGTTCCAACTGGCACCCTAGTCCCGACAGGGCCCATAGTTCTCCGGTAAATAACAGTTTATAGGGGGATGGGATGCCATTTGGGTTGCCACCTGTGTCTGGACTAGGGGGCTAATAAGCTGCCGAACAAAGAAAAGACAGGCCTGACAAATAAAGAGGTCGCTGAACAAAGAATGCTTTGAAGCCTTGGAATTACAACAGAGTGATGCCGGCCTGATCATGCCAGACAGTTGCTATCAGGTTTAGCTGTGTGTGTGTGTGTGTGTGTGTGTGTGTGTGTGTGTGTGTGTGTGTGTGTGTGTGTGTGTGTGTGTGTGTGTGTGTGTGTGTGTGTGTGTGTGTGTGTGTGTGTGTGTGTGTGTGTGTGTGTGTGTGTGTGTGTGTGTGTGTGTGTGTGTGTGTGTGTGTGTGTGTGTGTGCGTGTGTGTGTGTGTGTGTGTGCGCGCGTGCGTGCGTTCGTGCATGTGGCTACTACTAACTCCAACAGGTCCTTTGAAATAAAGCACCAGAAACAGGGACATGATCGTTGACAAATTAAATATGATTGGATCACTGATCCTTGACAAATTAAATATGATTGGATCACTGATCCTTGACAAAATAAAGCTGATTGGATCACTGATCCTTGACAAATTAAATATGATTGATCACTGATCCTTGACAAAATAAAGCTGATTGGATCACTGATCCTTGACAAATTAAATATGATTGGATCACTGATCCTCTAGAAAATAAAGGTGATTGGATCACTGATCCTTGACAAAATAAAGCTGATTGGATCACTGATCCTTGACAAAATAAAGCCGATTGGATCACTGATCCTTGACAAAATAAAGCCGATTGGATCACTGATCCTTGACAAAATAAAGCCGATTGGATCACTGATCCTTGACAAAATAAAGCCGATTGGATCACTGATCCTTGACAAAATAAAGCTGATTGGATCACTGATCCTCTAGAAAATAAAGGTGATTGGATCACTGATCCTCTAGAAAATAAAGGTGATTGGATCACTGATCCTTGACAAAATAAAGCCGATTGGATCACTGATCCTTGACAAAATAAAGCCGATTGGATCACTGATCCTTGACAAAATAAAGCTGATTGGATCACTGATCCTTGACAAAATAAAGCTGATTGGATCACTGATCCTTGACAAAATAAAGCCGATTCGATCACTGATCCTTGACAAAATAAAGCTGATTGGATCACTGATCCTTGACAAAATAAAGCTGATTGGATCACTGATCCTTGACAAAATAAAGCTGATTGGATCACTGATCCTTGACAAAATAAAGCTGATTGGATCACTGATCCTTGACAAAATAAAGCTGATTGGATCACTGATCCTTGACAAAATAAAGCTGATTGGATCACTGATCCTTGACAAAATAAAGCCGATTGGATCACTGATCCTTGACAAATTAAAGCTGATTGGATCACTGATCCTTGACAAAATAAAGCTGATTGGATCACTGATCCTCTAGAAAATAAAGGTGATTGGATCACTGATCCTTGACAAAATAAAGCCGATTGGATCACTGATCCTTGACAAAATAAAGCTGATTGGATCACTGATCCTTGACAAAATAAAGCTGATTGGATCACTGATCCTTGACAAATTAAAGCTGATTGGATCACTGATCCTTGACAAAATAAAGCTGATTGGATCACTGATCCTTGACAAAATAAAGCTGATTGGATCACTGATCCTTGACAAATTAAAGCTGATTGGATCACTGATCCTCTAGAAAATAAAGCTGATTGGATCACTGATCCTCTAGAAAATAAAGCTGATTGGATCACTGATCCTCTACAAATCCTTTTTTAACAATCCAAACATGAACATGATGTTTTACATCTCCAGCCATCTGTGGTCCTCTGGAACTCAGTTGGTAGAGCATGGCTCTTGCACTACCAGGGTAGTGGGTTTGATTTCAGGGACCACACGTACGTAAGACTCTGGATAAAACCGTCTGCTAAATGGCATATGTTATATCTGGAAAGCTAACAAAACACTGCTAGTGGAATCAGAACTGTTTTAGGATACAGGAAAAACCTCATGACAGCAATATACATTTCAGATACTCTGAGACTTTTGTATGAAAGTAATCTCAACAGTAACCTACAACAGTAATCTCAGCTGTAACCTACAGCAGTAATCTCAACTGTAACCTACAGCAGTAATCTCAGCTGTAACCTACAGCAGTAATCTCAACTGTAACCTACAGCAGTAATCTCAAGAGTACCTACAGCAGTAATCTCAACTGTAACCTACAGCAGTAATCTCAACTGTAACCTACAACAGTAATCTCAACTGTAACCTACAGCAGTAATCTCAACTGTAACCTACAACAGTAATCTCAACTGTAACCTACAGCAGTAATCTCAGCTGTAACCTACAACAGTAATCTCAACTGTAACCTACAGCAGTAATCTCAACAGTAATCTACAACAGTAATCTCAACTGTAACCTACAGCAGTAATCTCAGCTGTAACCTACAACAGTAATCTCAACAGTAACCTACAGCAGTAATCTCAGCTGTAACCTACAACAGTAATCTCAACAGTAACCTACAGCAGTAATCTCAGCTGTAACCTACAGCAGTAATCTCAACTGTAACCTACAGCAGTAATCTCAACTGTAACCTACAGCAGTAATCTCAACAGTAACCTACAGCGGTAATCTCAACTGTAACCTACAGCAGTAATCTCAACAGTAACCTACAGCAGTAATCTCAACTGTAACCTACAACATTAATCTCAACTGTAACCTACAGCAGTAATCTCAACAGTAACCTACAGCAGTAATCTCAACAGTAACCTACAGCAGTAATCTCAGCTGTAACCTACAGCAGTAATCTCAGCTGTAACCTACAGCAGTAATCTCAGCTGTAACCTACAGCAGTAATCTCAACTGTAACCTACAGCAGTAATCTCAACAGTAACCTACAGCAGTAATCTCAACTGTAACCTACAGCAGTAATCTCAACTGTAACCTACAGCAGTAATCTCAACTGTAACCTACAGCAGTAATCTCAACTGTAACCAACAACAGTAATCTCAACTGTAACCTACAACAGTAATCTCAAGAGTACCTACAACAGTAATCTCAAGAGTACCTACAACAGTAATCTCAACTGTAACCTACAGCAGTAATCTCAACAGTAACCTACAGCAGTAATCTCAACTGTAACCTACAGCAGTAATCTCAAGAGTACCTACAGCAGTAATCTCAACTGTAACCTACAGCAGTAATCTCAACTGTAACCTACAGCAGTAATCTCAACTGTAACCTACAGCAGTAATCTCAACTGTAACCTACAGCAGTAATCTCAGCTGTAACCTACAGCAGTAATCTCAGCTGTAACCTACAGCAGTAATCTCAACTGTAACCTACAGCAGTAATCTCAACAGTAACCTACAGCAGTAATCTCAACTGTAACCTACAGCAGTAATCTCAACAGTAACCTACAGCAGTAATCTCAACTGTAACCTACAGCAGTAATCTCAACTGTAACCTACAACAGTAATCTCAACTGTAACCTACAACAGTAATCTCAAGAGTACCTACAACAGTAATCTCAACAGTAACCTACAGCAGTAATCTCAACAGTAACCTACAGCAGTAATCTCAACTGTAACCTACAGCAGTAATCTCAACTGTAACCTACAGCAGTAATCTCAAGAGTACCTACAGCAGTAATCTCAACTGTAACCTACAGCAGTAATCTCAACTGTAACCTACAGCAGTAATCTCAACTGTAACCTACAGCAGTAATCTCAACTGTAACCTACAGCAGTAATCTCAACTGTAACCTACAGCAGTAATCTCAACTGTAACCTACAACAGTAATCTCAACAGTAACCTACAGCAGTAATCTCAACTGTAACCTACAACAGTAATCTCAACTGTAACCTACAGCAGTAATCTCAGCTGTAACCTACAACAGTAATCTCAACTGTAACCTACAGCAGTAATCTCAGCTGTAACCTACAACAGTAATCTCAACTGTAACCTACAGCAGTAATCTCAACTGTAACCTACAGCAGTAATCTCAACTGTAACCTACAGCAGTAATCTCAACTGTAACCTACAACAGTAATCTCAACAGTAACCTACAGCAGTAATCTCAACTGTAACCTACAACAGTAATCTCAACTGTAACCTACAGCAGTAATCTCAGCTGTAACCTACAACAGTAATCTCAACTGTAACCTACAGCAGTAATCTCAACTGTAACCAACAACAGTAATCTCAACTGTAACCTACAACAGTAATCTCAAGAGTACCTACAACAGTAATCTCAACAGTAACCTACAGCAGTAATCTCAACAGTAACCTACAGCAGTAATCTCAACTGTAACCTACAGCAGTAATCTCAACTGTAACCTACAGCAGTAATCTCAAGAGTACCTACAGCAGTAATCTCAACTGTAACCTACAGCAGTAATCTCAACTGTAACCTACAGCAGTAATCTCAGCTGTAACCTACAGCAGTAATCTCAACTGTAACCTACAGCAGTAATCTCAACTGTAACCTACAACAGTAATCTCAACTGTAACCTACAGCAGTAATCTCAGCTGTAACCTACAACAGTAATCTCAACTGTAACCTACAGCAGTAATCTCAACTGTAACCAACAACAGTAATCTCAACTGTAACCTACAACAGTAATCTCAAGAGTACCTACAACAGTAATCTCAACAGTAACCTACAGCAGTAATCTCAACAGTAACCTACAGCAGTAATCTCAACTGTAACCTACAGCAGTAATCTCAGCTGTAACCTACAGCAGTAATCTCAAGAGTACCTACAGCAGTAATCTCAACAGTAACCTACAGCAGTAATCTCAACTGTAACCTACAGCAGTAATCTCAACTGTAACCTACAGCAGTAATCTCAACTGTAACCTACAGCAGTAATCTCAACTGTAACCAACAACAGTAATCTCAACTGTAACCTACAACAGTAATCTCAAGAGTACCTACAACAGTAATCTCAACAGTAACCTACAGCAGTAATCTCAACAGTAACCTACAGCAGTAATCTCAACTGTAACCTACAGCAGTAATCTCAACTGTAACCTACAGCAGTAATCTCAAGAGTACCTACAGCAGTAATCTCAACTGTAACCTACAGCAGTAATCTCAACTGTAACCTACAGCAGTAATTTTAACTGTAACCTACAGCAGTAATCTCAACTGTAACCTACAGCAGTAATCTCAACTGTAACCTACAGCAGTAATCTCAACTGTAACCTACAACAGTAATCTCAACAGTAACCTACAGCAGTAATCTCAACTGTAACCTACAACAGTAATCTCAACTGTAACCTACAGCAGTAATCTCAGCTGTAACCTACAACAGTAATCTCAACTGTAACCTACAGCAGTAATCTCAACTGTAACCAACAACAGTAATCTCAACTGTAACCTACAACAGTAATCTCAAGAGTACCTACAACAGTAATCTCAACAGTAACCTACAGCAGTAATCTCAACAGTAACCTACAGCAGTAATCTCAACTGTAACCTACAGCAGTAATCTCAACTGTAACCTACAGCAGTAATCTCAAGAGTACCTACAGCAGTAATCTCAACTGTAACCTACAGCAGTAATCTCAACTGTAACCTACAGCAGTAATCTCAACTGTAACCTACAGCAGTAATCTCAACTGTAACCTACAGCAGTAATCTCAACTGTAACCTACAACAGTAATCTCAACTGTAACCTACAGCAGTAATCTCAGCTGTAACCTACAACAGTAATCTCAACTGTAACCTACAGCAGTAATCTCAACTGTAACCAACAACAGTAATCTCAACTGTAACCTACAACAGTAATCTCAAGAGTACCTACAACAGTAATCTCAACAGTAACCTACAGCAGTAATCTCAACAGTAACCTACAGCAGTAATCTCAACTGTAACCTACAGCAGTAATCTCAAGAGTACCTACAGCAGTAATCTCAACTGTAACCTACAGCAGTAATCTCAACTGTAACCTACAGCAGTAATCTCAACTGTAACCTACAGCAGTAATCTCAACTGTAACCTACAGCAGTAATCTCAACTGTAACCTACAGCAGTAATCTCAACTGTAACCTACAACAGTAATCTCAACAGTAACCTACAGCAGTAATCTCAACTGTAACCTACAACAGTAATCTCAACTGTAACCTACAGCAGTAATCTCAGCTGTAACCTACAACAGTAATCTCAACTGTAACCTACAACAGTAATCTCAACAGTAACCTACAACAGTAATCTCAACTGTAACCTACAGCAGTAATCTCAACTGTAACCTACAGCAGTAATCTCAACTGTAACCTACAACAGTAATCTCAACTGTAACCTACAGCAGTAATCTCAACTGTAACCTACAACAGTAATCTCAACTGTAACCTACAGCAGTAATCTCAGCTGTAACCTACAACAGTAATCTCAACTGTAACCTACAGCAGTAATCTCAACAGTAATCTACAACAGTAATCTCAACTGTAACCTACAGCAGTAATCTCAGCTGTAACCTACAACAGTAATCTCAACAGTAACCTACAGCAGTAATCTCAGCTGTAACCTACAACAGTAATCTCAACAGTAACCTACAGCAGTAATCTCAGCTGTAACCTACAGCAGTAATCTCAACAGTAACCTACAGCAGTAATCTCAGCTATAACCTACAGCAGTAATCTCAACTGTAACCTACAGCAGTAATCTCAACTGTAACCTACAGCAGTAATCTCAACAGTAACCTACAGCGGTAATCTCAACTGTAACCTACAGCAGTAATCTCAACAGTAACCTACAGCAGTAATCTCAACTGTAACCTACAACATTAATCTCAACTGTAACCTACAGCAGTAATCTCAACAGTAACCTACAGCAGTAATCTCAACAGTAATCTACAGCAGTAATCTCAACTGTAACCTACAACAGTAATCTCAACTGTAACCTACAGCAGTAATCTCAACTGTAACCTACAGCAGTAATCTCAACTGTAACCTACAGCAGTAATCTCAACTGTAACCTACAACAGTAATCTCAACTGTAACCTACAGCAGTAATCTCAACTGTAACCTACAACAGTAATCTCAACAGTAACCTACAGCAGTAATCTCAACTGTAACCTACAACAGTAATCTCAGCTGTAACCTACAGCAGTAATCTCAGCTGTAACCTACAGCAGTAATCTCAACTGTAACCTACAGCAGTAATCTCAACTGTAACCTACAACAGTAATCTCAGCTGTAACCTACAACAGTAATCTCAACTGTAACCTACAACAGTAATCTCAACTGTAACCTACAACAGTAATCTCAACTGTAACCTACAGCAGTAATCTCAAATGTAACTACCTTCTTAACAACACTATCAACAAGGCAGGTCCTACAGGCCCTAGTTTCTACCTTCTTAAAAACACTATCAACAAGGCAGGTCCTACAGGCCCTAGTTTCTACCTTCTTAACAACACTATCAACAAGGCAGGTCCTACAGGCCCTAGTTTCTACCTTCTTAAAAACACTATCAACAAGGCAGGTCCTACAGGCCCTAGTTTCTACCTTCTTAACAACACTATCAACAAGGCAGGTCCTACAGGCCCTAGTTTCTACCTTCTTAACAACACTATCAACAAGGCAGGTCCTACAGGCCCTAGTTTCTTCCTTCTAACAACACTATCAACAAGGCAGGTCCTACAGGCCCTAGTGTCTACCTTCTTAACAACACTATCAACAAGGCAGGTCCTACAGGCCCTAGTTTCTACCTTCTTAACAACACTATCAACAAGGCAGGTCCTACAGGCCCTAGTTTCTACCTTCTTAACAACACTATCAACAAGGCAGGTCCTACAGGCCCTAGTTTCTACCTTCTTAACAACACTATCAACAAGGCAGGTCCTACAGGCCCTAGTTTCTACCTTCTTAACAACACTATCAACAAGGCAGGTCCTACAGGCCCTAGTTTCTACCTTCTTAACAACACTATCAACAAGGCAGGTCCTACAGGCCCTAGTTTCTTCCTTCTAACAACACTATCAACAAGGCAGGTCCTACAGGCCCTAGTGTCTACCTTCTTAACAACACTATCAACAAGGCAGGTCCTACAGGCCCTAGTTTCTACCTTCTTAACAACACTATCAACAAGGCAGGTCCTACAGGCCCTAGTTTCTACCTTCTTAACAACACTATCAACAAGGCAGGTCCTACAGGCCCTAGTTTTATCACACCTGAACTACTGTTCAGTCATGTGGTCAGGTGCCACAAAGAGGTTATCACTGAGCTGTCTGTCTAAACTACTGGCACACAGCTCAGAAACCCATTCATACCCCACAAGACATGCCACCAGAGGTCTCTTCACAGTCCCCAAGTCCAGAACAGACTATGGGAGGTGCACAGTACTACATAGAGCCATGACTACATGGAACTCTATTCCACATCAGGTAACTGATGAAGCAGGAGAACCAGATTTAAATAACAGATAAAAATACACCTAATGGAAGAGCGGGGACTGTGAAGCAACACAAACTGTTACAATAGGCCCAGACACATGCATACACACACATGAACATATACGCACATGTACACATGGATTTTGTGTTGTAGATAGTTGGTAGTAGAGTATGGGCCTGAGGGCACACACTTAATGTGTTGTTAAATCTGTTGTCAATGTATTGTATTATTTTCTTTTAATTGTATGAACTGCCTTAATTTTGCTGGACCCCAGTAACTAATGGGGATCCATAATAAACCCCAGGAAGAGTAGCTGCTGCCTTGGCAGGAACTAATGGGGATCCATAATAAACCCCAGGAAGAGTAGCTGCTGCCTTGGCAGGAACTAATGGGGATCCATAATAAACCCCAGGAAGAGTAGCTGCTGCCTTGGCAGGAACTAATGGGGATCCATAATAAACCCCAGGAAGAGTAGCTGCTGCCTTGGCAGGAACTAATGGGGATCCATAATAAACCCCAGGAAGAGTAGCTGCTGTCTTGGCAGGAACTAATGTGGATCCATAATAAACCCCAGGAAGAGTAGCTGCTGTCTTGGCAGGAACTAATGGGGATCCATAATAAACCCCAGGATGAGTAGCTGCTGCCTTGGCAGGAACTAATGGGGATCCATAATAAACCCCAGGAAGAGTAGCTGCTGCCTTGGCAGGAACTAATGGGGATCCATAATAAACCCCCGGAAGAGTAGCTGCTGCCTTGGCAGGAACAACTGGGGATCCATAATAAACCCCCGGAAGAGTAGCTGCTGCCTTGGCAGGAACAACTGGGGATCCATAATAAACCCCAGGAAGAGTAGCTGCTGCCTTGGCAGGAACTAATGGGGATCCATAATAAACCCCCGGAAGAGTAGCTGCTGCCTTGGCAGGAACTAATGGGGATCCATAATAAACCCCAGGAAGAGTAGCTGCTGTCTTGGCAGGAACTAATGTGGATCCATAATAAACCCCAGGAAGAGTAGCTGCTGTCTTGGCAGGAACTAATGGGGATCCCTAATAAACCCCAGGATGAGTAGCTGCTGCCTTGGCAGGAACTAATGGGGATCCATAATAAACCCCAGGAAGAGTAGCTGCTGTCTTGGCAGGAACTAATGTGGATCCATAATAAACCCCAGGAAGAGTAGCTGCTGTCTTGGCAGGAACTAATGGGGATCCATAATAAACCCCAGGATGAGTAGCTGCTGCCTTGGCAGGAACTAATGGGGATCCATAATAAACCCCAGGAAGAGTAGCTGCTGCCTTGGCAGGAACTAATGGGGATCCATAATAAACCCCCGGAAGAGTAGCTGCTGCCTTGGCAGGAACAACTGGGGATCCATAATAAACCCCCGGAAGAGTAGCTGCTGCCTTGGCAGGAACAACTGGGGATCCATAATAAACCCCAGGAAGAGTAGCTGCTGCCTTGGCAGGAACTAATGGGGATCCATAATAAACCCCAGGATGAGTAGCTGCTGCCTTGGCAGGAACAACTGGTGATCCATAATAAGTACATGCCCTGTCCAGCAACTATATTTTAATGTTTCCAAGCTGTCACTAGAGACCAGTTCTAATGAAATGGAGAAGCCTACAGGTTTTTTTCTAGAAGTGACTAGGGGATATCCCTTCATAGCAGTGAAGACGCACCACCCTGTTAAATAACTCTGAAGCCAATGTGGCACAATGCTACTAAATAGGATCCAGGCTTTATCTATGAGGGAATCTGATTCTCAAGGGACTCTGTGCTGCTGTGGATTAGATAGGCACCATTTCACTATTGTATCAACAAGGGTTAGGCTCAATTAAAATGGTTATTTCAGGAAGTAAACACAAATAAAAATATTCAATAATTAAAAAAAAAAGGGAATTGATTTTCAATGACTTCTTAAGAATGTTTTTCAAACTTCTGAATTTTAAAATGAAAAAACTTCGTGAATTGACTTCCTCCAATTGTAATAGAGTCTAATCCTGGTATTAGCTTGGCTTCCAGGCTAGTGACGTGTCTATAAGATAGATGCTCCTTCTAATGGCTTCATATCCACCATCATGACTCAGTCAGGGCTCCTGCTCTGGGTCTCTGGTGAACCCTTAGGAACCTCTTCCTCCTCGGTCTCCATGGTGTCAATGGGACACCCAGTTTAGCACAGCAAAGCTTTTCAACTGTGGATGAGACAGGTGACAGAAACAGCTATCCTCTTATTAAAACAGGACAGGGGACGTCCATCTGTCCTCTTATTAAAACAGGAGAGGGGACGTCCAGCTGTCCTGTTATTAAAACAGGAGAGGGGACGTCCATCTTGTGGATGAGACAGGTGACGGGGACAGCTGTCCTCTTATTAAAACAGGAGAGGGGACTTCCATCTTGTGGATGAGACAGGTGACGGGGACAGCTGTCCTCTTATTAAAACAGGAGAGGGGACTTCCATCTTGTGGATGAGACAGGTGACGGGGACAGCTGTCCTCTTATTAAAACAGGAGAGGGGACGTCCATCTTGTGGATGAGACAGGTGACGGGGACAGCTGTCCTCTTATTAAAACAGGAGAGGGGACGTCCATCTTGTGGATGAGACAGGTGACGGGGACAGCTGTCCTCTTATTAAAACAGGAGAGGGGACGTCCATCTTGTGGATGAGACAGGTGACGGGGACAGCTGTCCTCTTATTAAAACAGGAGAGGGGACGTCCATCTTGTGGATGAGACAGGTGACGGGGACAGCTGTCCTCTTATTAAAACAGGAGAGGGGACGTCCATCTTGTGGATGAGACAGGTGACGGGGACAGCTGTCCTGTTATTAAAACAGACATGTTCAGAGTTGACTTGTATAAGCACCCTAATGAAAGTGTAAAGCGTTTTGTAACGGCATAATTTATTGTTAACATAAAATTGGTATTCAGATGTAGGCTTATCTCACTACATATCTGGTTATTATAAATAAGATGGCCGGGGTATTTACCTTTGCAGAATAGTGAAAACTAAATTGAGCTAGTTTTGAATAATTACAAACACTTGTACAATAAGGCCAACAGAGAAAGGGTTTCATTATCAAAGGCATTCTCTCTCTCTCCGCTCTTAGGATAGTAAAGCGATCCTCGCTATATGAGCCACAGTACATTTCCCACCAAGTGGGTGAACCCTATTGGTGTAGGGTGTTGGACTTTCATGCCAGAGACCTGAGTTCGCTTCCTGTTCGCTACACTATTCTGGATTATGTTTGATAAAGACACCATCTTTCAGAGCCTTTGATGTTTCCTGTGGTTTGATCTCAGATCTCTCTCTCCCGTTCCTGCAACAATGGCTCTTTCAGCTTGCCACCTGTCTGCCTCACATTCCTGTCCACGACACAGGTGAGGGACCTGCTGCCTGAGGGAAACAGAACCCTGGCTTTCACACGAATCCCTCTTTCCCACACAAGTAGAGACATGTTGCAATTTGACTTATTTTTTGATGACATGGAATCATAATCTCAATTGTAGTAGGCCCGCCTGCCCTGCATGATAAAAAAAAATAAAGGAAATTATTTAATTGTGATTGCGTATCAGGAGCACAGCATCGACGGGACTAATTGAAACCTTAATAAATGGTCTCATTATCTCACCGGGGGAAAAGGTACAGAATACAGAATCATATTATTAGTAAAAGAGACGTAAATGAAATGGTCCGCGCGCGCCTCGTACCAAATCACACGTTGGGAAGAATACAGAGCAAACATTTCATAGTCGTGGAAAAGGTAAAGACGTGAGGAAAGCTTTATTATTTTATAAGTTATAAATTATATCCTATTGTTTTCTACAATTGTGTGTTTTTTAATTTCCAGAACTATTTCTCATAACGGAAGCCTATAAAAAACAACATAGGTTTTGCACCAAAAAACCTTGTAGCCAGTCTGCATGAGATAGGAGGGGGAAGAGCCATTAACCAACTCGTCTTATCGGATCAAGTTGGCACATTTTCCTAACAGTCCTGCACTTGGAATTTAATCTGAATCAAGGATACAGTTGTGTAGGATCATATCGGATTATTACAAGCGGTTTTGATTGACACACTTTTCAGAGTTCATTTGCACTTAGAAATTAAATAAAAATGTCTGACATGCCCTTGTCCCAAAGAAACACATCATTTAAACCTTGAATATGAAGACATATTGTAGTTGTGCCACTGTCCATATGACATTGTATACTGGTAAAAATGCAATGAATGAAGTCTACTATAGAATCATGTAGTCAGTGAAATTACCTTGTAATATCCTGGACCCCTCTCTTCCCCCTTCCTTGTGATGTCCTCTTGGTTTGGACAGCGTTAAATAATTATCCCCAATATGACCAAGAGGTAAATCCTCCACGCCTGACAAACAACTCCCACGTGGCAAAGCGAATCAATGATTAGATACACAAAAAAACAAAACCCCTTTCAAGAGCAATAAGTCTTGAGGTGTCCCAAAAAATGGCACACTAGTCCGTGTGTAGTGCACTACTTTACCCTATGGGCTCTGATCAAAAGTAGTGCACTACATTGGGAATAGGGTGCCATTTGAGATGGAGACTTGATGTTATCTGAACCTGAGTCCGGTAATCTCTTTGGGACTTTGACCGATCTTCTTGTAGTGGGACACAACAGCTTAGCTCTGTCCCGAATGACACCCTATTTTCTATTGAGTGCACTACTTTTGACCATAGGTCCCATAGAGAATATGGTGCCATTTGGGATGTGGTCAACAACAGTTGAAAGTACAGCAGGACTAAGGAATGTACACTACATGGACAAAAGTATGTGGACAACCCTTCAAATGAGGGGATTCGGCTATTTTCAGCCACACCCGTTGCTGACAGGTGTATAAAATCACGGACACAGCCTTGAAAATGTCTAGGAGCAACAACGGCTCAGCCACAAAGTGGTAGGCCACACAAGCTCACAGAACGGGATCGCCGAGGGCTGAAGCGCGTAGTGTGTATAAATGTTTTTTTGTTGTTGTTGTAAATAGTCCCTATTTTACCAAAAGTATTGGGACAAATTCACTGTGTATTATATTGTGTTATTTTATTGAGTTTATTATATTTTTTATGAATGTTTTTAGCCCCCCCAAAAAAGCATTGTTTGTTAAGGGGCTTGTAAGTAAGCATTTCACCTGTTGTATTCGGAGCAGGTGACAAACGTAATTTGATCTGATTTCAAACACTATTATTGCACACAGAGTCCAAGCAACTTATTATGTGATTTGTTAAAGCACATTTGTACTCCTGAACTTATTTAGGCTCCTTGACATAACAAAGGGGTTGAATACTTATTGACTCAAGACATTTCAGCTTTTCATTTTATTGTGGGGTATTGTGTGTAGGCCAGTGACACAAAATGTAAATGTAATCCTTTTTAAATTCAGGCTGTAACACAACAAAAATGTGGAAAAAGTCAAGGGGTGAGAATACTTTCTGAAGGCTCTGTATCTTGTGGAAGTGCTTGAAATCAGACAGCAGAGCTGGTTTTATATGATTCTGTTTGCTTTAGACAGTATTGTCTGAGACAGCTAGTGAAATTCCATGGTGTGTTTACCTTCCAGACCACAGCAGGGTTGGCCCTCGTCTGTAGCTGCGGCAACAAGAGATCACACATCACTCCAGTGGTCATAGTAACACTCAGGATCAATCACACAAGACAGTCTTACAGAAAAGTGTTCTCTCGTCTCCTCTCGTCTCGTCTCCTTTCCTCTATACTATAATGCCGAGGACAGGAGAGGGGTAAAAGTGGAGGAGAATGTTCTGGGTCTTGTGATTGAGTTGGGCAACGTTCTGTTAAACCAAGTGGGTTGGAAGGTTCTGGTGTTGACCGAGGAAAACCCTCTACTAGATGACTCTAGGACAGGTGTACAGTTGACAGTCAAATCAGAGTGGTCAACTAGACCAACTCAGGTTGAGGTCCTCACCTGCAACAGGTTCTCCTTCAGTCTGGATGAGGTCCACACCTGTAACAGGTTCTCCTTCAGTCTGGATGAGGTCCACACCTGTAACAGGTTCTCCTTCAGTCTGGATGAGGTCCACACCTGTAACAGGTTCTCCTTCAGTCTAGATGAGGACCACACCTGGAACAGGTTCTCCTTCAGTCTGGATGAGGACCACACCTGCAACAGGTTCTCCTTCAGTCTGGATGAGGACCACACCTGCAACAGGTTCTCCTTCAGTCTGGATGAGGTCCACACCTGTAACAGGTTCTCCTTCAGTCTGGATGAGGTCCACACCTGCAACAGGTTCTCCTTCAGTCTGGATGAGGTCCACACCTGCAACAGGTTCTCCTTCAGTCTGGATGAGGACCACACCTGCAACAGGTTCTCCTTCAGTCTGGATGAGGACCACACCTGCAACAGGTTCTCCTTCAGTCTGGATGAGGGCCACACCTGTAACAGGTTCTCCTTCAGTCTGGATGAGGTCCACACCTGCAACAGGTTCTCCTTCAGTCTGGATGAGGTCCACACCTGCAACAGGTTCTCCTTCAGTCTGGATGAGGTCCACACCTGTAACAGGTTCTCCTTCAGTCTGGATGAGGACCACACCTGCAACAGGTTCTCCTTCAGTCTGGATGAGGACCACACCTGCAACAGGTTCTCCTTCAGTCTGGATGAGGTCCACACCTGTAACAGGTTCTCCTTCAGTCTGGATGAGGACCACACCTGCAACAGGTTCTCCTTCAGGCTGTATGAGGGCCACACCTGCAACAGGTTCTCCTTCAGTCTGGATGAGGACCACACCTGCAACAGGTTCTCCTTCAGTCTGGATGAGGACCACACCTGCAACAGGTTCTCCTTCAGTCTGGATGAGGTCCACACCTGCAACAGGTTCTCCTTCAGTCTGGATGAGGTCCACACCTGTAACAGGTTCTCCTTCAGTCTGGATGAGGACCACACATGCAACAGGTTCACCTTCAGTCTGGATGAGGACCACACCTGCAACAGGTTCTCCTTCAGTCTGGATGAGGTCCACACCTGCAACAGGTTCTCCTTCAGTCTGGATGAGGACCACACCTGCAACAGGTTCTCCTTCAGTCTGGATGAGGTCCACACCTGCAACAGGTTCACCTTCAGTCTGGATGAGGGCCACACCTGGAACAGGTTCTCCTTCAGTCTGGATGAGGACCACACCTGGAACAGGTTCTCCTTCAGTCTGGATGAGGTCCACACCTGCAACAGGTTCTCCTTCAGTCTGGATGAGGGCCACACCTGTAACAGGTTCTCCTTCAGTCTGGATGAGGGCCACACCTGTAACAGGTTCTCCTTCAGTCTGGATGAGGTCCACACCTGCAACAGGTTCTCCTTCAGTCTGAATGAGGGCCACACCTGCAACAGGTTCTCCTTCAGTCTGGATGAGGGCCACACCTGTAACAGGTTCTCCTTCAGTCTGGATGAGGGCCACACCTGTAACAGGTTCTCCTTCAGTCTGGATGAGGTCCACACCTGCAACAGGTTCTCCTTCAGTCTGGATGAGGGCCACACCTGCAACAGGTTCTCCTTCAGTCTGGATGAGGGCCACACCTGTAACAGGTTCTCCTTCAGTCTGGATGAGGGCCACACCTGCAACAGGTTCTCCTTCAGTCTGGATGAGGACCACACCTGCAACAGGTTCTCCTTCAGTCTGGATGAGGGCCACACCTGCAACAGGTTCTCCTTCAGTCTGGATGAGGGCCACACCTGCAACAGGTTCTCCTTCAGTCTGGATGAGGTCCACACCTGCAACAGGTTCACCTTCAGTCTGGATGAGGGCCACACCTGTAACAGGTTCTCCTTCAGTCTGGATGAGGGCCACACCTGTAACAGGTTCTCCTTCAGTCTGGATGAGGGCCACACCTGCAACAGGTTCTCCTTCAGTCTGGATGAGGGCCACACCTGTAACAGGTTCTCCTTCAGTCTGGATGAGGGCCACACCTGTAACAGGTTCTCCTTCAGTCTGGATGAGGGCCACACCTGTAACAGGTTCTCCTTCAGTCTGGATGAGGTCCACACCTGTAACAGGTTCTCCTTCAGTCTGGATGAGGTCCACACCTGCAACAGGTTCTCCTTCAGTCTGGATGAGGACCACACCTGCAACAGGTTCTCCTTCAGTCTGGATGAGGGCCACACCTGCAACAGGTTCTCCTTCAGTCTGGATGAGGGCCACACCTGCAACAGGTTCTCCTTCAGTCTGGATGAGGGCCACACCTGCAACAGGTTCACCTTCAGTCTGGATGAGGGCCACACCTGCAACAGGTTCACCTTCAGTCTGGATGAGGGCCACACCTGCAACAGGTTCTCCTTCAGTCTGGATGAGGGCCACACCTGCAACAGGTTCACCTTCAGTCTGGATGAGGGCCACACCTGTAACAGGTTCTCCTTCAGTCTGGATGAGGGCCACACCTGCAACAGGTTCTCCTTCAGTCTGGATGAGGGCCACACCTGCAACAGGTTCACCTTCAGTCTGGATGAAGGCCACACCTGCAACAGGTTCTCCTTCAGTCTGGATGAGGGCCACACCTGCAACAGGTTCTCCTTCAGTCTGGATGAGGGCCACACCTGCAACAGGTTCTCCTTCAGTCTGGATGAGGGCCACACCTGCAACAGGTTCTCCTTCAGTCTGGATGAGGGCCACACCTGCAACAGGTTCACCTTCAGTCTGGATGAGGGCCACACCTGCAACAGGTTCACCTTCAGTCTGGATGAGGGCCACACCTGCAACAGGTTCTCCTTCAGTCTGGATGAGGGCCACACCTGCAACAGGTTCTCCTTCAGTCTGGATGAGGGCCACACCTGCAACAGGTTCTCCTTCAGTCTGGATGAGGGCCACACCTGCAACAGGTTCTCCTTCAGGCTGGATGAGGTCCACACCGCAACAGGTTCTCCTTCAGTCTGGATGAGGTCCACACCTGCAACAGGTTCTCCTTCAGTCTGGATGAGGTCCACACCTGCAACAGGTTCTCCTTCAGTCTGGATGAGGTCCACACCTGTAACAGGTTCTCCTTCAGTCTGGATGAGGACCACACCTGTAACAGGTTCTCCTTCAGTCTGGATGAGGTCCACACCTGCAACAGGTTCTCCTTCAGTCTGGATGAGGACCACACCTGCAACAGGTTCTCCTTCAGTCTGGATGAGGGCCACACCTGCAACAGGTTCTCCTTCAGTCTGGATGAGGGCCACACCTGCAACAGGTTCTCCTTCAGTCTGGATGAGGGCCACACCTGCAACAGGTTCTCCTTCAGTCTGGATGAGGGCCACACCTGCAACAGGTTCTCCTTCAGTCTGGATGAGGGCCACACCTGCAACAGGTTCTCCTTCAGTCTGGATGAGGGCCACACCTGCATAAAAACAACAACGTCCCAAAAACACGGAAAAAGTAAAACGCCCGACAATAATCCACAATACCAAACAAACAATTACACACAAAGACATGATGGGAAACAGAGGGCTAAATACATGTAGATTGATTAGGGAATGAAAACCAGGTGTGTATGGGACAAGACAAAACAAATGGACATATGAAAAATGGAGCGGCGATGGCTAGAAAGCCGGTGACGTCGATCGCCGAACGCCGCCCGAACAAGGAGAGGAGCCGACTTCGGCGGAAGTCGTGACATTGACCTCCAAATTTTTTTTCCCAAGATGTATTGTGCTTGGGTTTTCGCCTGCCAAATCAGTTCTGTTATACTCACAGACATTATTCAAACAGTTTTAGAAACTTCAGAGTGTTTTCTATCCAAATCTACTAATGATATGCATATCCTAGCTTCTGGGCCTGAGTAGCAGGCAGTTTACTTTGGGCACGCTTTTCATCCGGACGTGAAAATACGGATGTGAAAATACTGCCCCCTATCCCAGAGAGGTTTTAACAGCGTAGACAGGAGCATGATTAGAGGCCTTTAAATTAAACGTTGTTACCTCTGTTTAGATGCTGCCTGGATAGCCTTATAGTCTCCTAACTACTGGCATAGCTAGCGTACTTGGAGGTGTGTGTGATGACAATGTAGTGTCCCCCAAGACATGGTAATTGAAGCTAAACAAATATAAATACCAGCTGGAATAAGTGGAGTGAATCTAAACGGGCCATAAAGTATGACACAGTGGAGGAGCCTCCTAATATCTGGGGTCATTTCTACAGCATTAAACTATTTAGGTCTTTTGTATTTTTTGGGGATCGCCATTAGCTGTTGCAAAAGCAGCAGCTACTCTTCCTGGGGTCCACACAGAACATGAAACATGACATAACATAGAACATTAATAGACAAGGACAGAACAACATATCAATACATACACTGTCTTTGGAAAGTATTCAGACCCCAAATTTTGTTAGGTTACAGCCTTATTCTAAAATTGATTAAATCATTTTTTCCCCTCATCTATCGACACACAATACCCCATAATGACATCACAATACCCCATAATGACAATGCAATACCCCATAATGACATCACAATACCCCATAATGACATCACAATACCCTATAATGACATCACAATACCCCATAATAACAATAAAAAATACCCTATAATGACATCACAATACCCCATAATAACAATAAAAAAGCAGGTTTTTATGACGGCGCATAAGATTATATTACTATGTATAGCACAAAAATGGTCTGTCTTCAATTTTTTATTTCACCTTTTATTTTAGAAGGGAGTTATGCTGAGACCTCAGTCTCTTTTTTAGATGAGCATAAAAACATCAATAAACACCAATTACACTATACATATCTATATACACATCAATTACACAAGAGATGAAAAGCAAACACAAATAGGAAAACCGAAGCACATGAAACAAACACAAATAGGAAAACCAAAGCACATGAAACAAACACAAATAGGAAAACCAAAGCACATGAAACAAACACAAATAGGAAAACCGAAGCACATGAAACAAACACAAATAGGAAAACCAAAGCACATGAAACAAACACAAATAGGAAAACCAAAGCACATGAAACAAACACAAATAGGAAAACCAAAGCACATAAAACAAACACAAATAGGAAAACCAAAGCACATGAAACAAACACAAATAGGAAAACCAAAGCACATGAAACAAACACAAATAGGAAAACCAAAGCACATGAAACAAACACAAATAGGAAAACCAAAGCACATGAAACAAACACAAATAGGAAAACCAAAGCACATGAAACAAACACAAATAGGAAAACCGAAGCACATGAAACAACATTGCTCAGAAAAAAGGCCCTCAAACATCAACCAGAATTGCCACAGAGGCACCAACTCTCAGGACGTTTGGAGTTAACAGCAGATTTACCAATGAATTCAAAACCATGAGAATTGAATCGTTGTACAGTAACGATTTAATCTAACGTCCTAGCAATACCATCATTGTAGGAGCCCGGGGCACCTTGAACATCAAAGGTTGATTTAACATTTTCCAAATGCTCTCTTTCCATCATGGGGTCATTTCATTTGTGATTTACTTTCCATTGTTATTGTGGAAGGCTGTGCGTCACAGATTGATTTCCACTGGGCCTGCGTCCCATATGGCAGCCTGGTCCCGATGGGCCCTGGTCAAATGTAGTGTACTATATAGGGAATAGGGTTCCATAGGGTCTGGTCTAAAGTAGTGCACTATATAGGGAATAGGGTGCCATTAGGCATGCACAGTGTGAGTAAGATATTATGGTATGTTATAGATAAGGAGACCCTGTCGGGTATAAAAGAGGCGATGATCACTATCCACCCTGTCACGCGGCCTGTCACCATCACACCTCGCTGGGCTGACGGGACCCTATGAATTACAGACAGGAGAGGACAGAGATGGTGTCTGTGTTACAGAGATGGGAGATGAGAGGGTTTCTGAGCTGAAAGATTACATTGATTTCTTCACGATCTTTTAACCCTAATAGCGATGTAGCAGTCATAGTCTTTGGTGTCTTTAGTGCTTTGGCAAAGCGTTCTCTGTTTTAATCAGAGACGTGATTTCAGAGTGTTGACCTTGCGTATTCTGGAAAGCGAATCAATTGTAGGCCAGTGTAAGGCCATGTGATTCAGTGATAAATGACAATACATTTGTTTTTCTTTGTCATCAAAATATTGTGTGATTCCAATAGCATAAACCATCATGGTTGTGAGATCTCTGAGTAGAGATGAGAGATTACGCTATAGAGCGGCTATTTCAGATCAACTCGTTCTAGATTCAGATCAACTCGTTCTAGATTCAGATCAACTCGTTCCTGATTCAGATCAACTCATTCTAGATTCAGATCAACACAATCTAGATTCAGATCAACTCGCTCTAGATTCAGATCAACTCGTTCTAGATTCAGATCAACTCGCTCTAGATTCAGATCAACTCGTTCCTGATTCAGATCAACTCGTTCCTGATTCAGATCAACTCATTCTAGATTCAGATCAACACAATCTAGATTCAGATCAACTCGCTCTAGATTCAGATCAACTCGTTCTAGATTCAGATCAACTCGTTCTAGATTCAGATCAACTCGCTCTAGATTCAGATCAACTCGCTCTAGATTCAGATCAACTCGCTCTAGATTCAGATCAACTCGCTCTAGATTCAGATCAACTCGTTCTAGATTCAGATCAACTCGTTCTAGATTCAGATCAACTCGTTCTAGATTCAGATCAACTCGCTCTAGATTCAGATCAACGCGCTCTAGATTCAGATCAACTCATTCTAGATTCAGATCAACTCGTTCTAGATTCAGATCAACTCGTTCTAGATTCAGATCAACACGTTCTAGATTCAGATCAACACGTTCTAGATTCAGATCAACTCGTTCTAGATCAACGTATTCTAGATTCAGATCAACTCGTTCTAGATTCAGATCAACTCGTTCCAGATTAAAAAGAGTGACTATCATTATTATTTGCTTTGTGCAACATTCTTGTTAGCTTGTAGCTATAGTACAGGATTCAAACGTATGTGGCAGGGTGTTGCCAAAAAATGGCCTCAAAGTAACCATAAGCCATACTAAGAACCAGTACATATGTGTCCTGTATGACTCTGGTAAGACCCAGTACATATTTATCCTGTATGACCCTGGTAAGACCCAATACATATTTATCCTGTATGACCCTGGTAAGACCCAGTACATATTTATCCTGTATGACCCTGGTAAGACCCAGTACATATTTATCCTGTATGACTCTGGTAAGACCCAGTACATATTTATCCTGTATGACCCTGGTAAGACCCAGTACATATTTATCCTGTATGACCCTGGTAAGACCCAATACATATTTATCCTGTATGACCCTGGTAAGACCCAGTACATATTTATCCTGTATGACCCTGGTAAGACCCAGTACATATTTATCCTGTATGACTCTGGTAAGACCCAGTACATATTTATCCTGTATGACCCTGGTAAGACCCAGTACATATTTATCCTGTATGACCCTGGTAAGACCCAGTACATATTTATCCTGTATGACTCTGGTAAGACCCAGTACATATTTATCCTGTATGACTCTGGTAAGACCCAGTACATATTTATCCTGTATGACCCTGGTAAGACCCAGTACATATTTATCCTGTATGACTCTGGTAAGACCCAGTACATATTTATCCTGTATGACTCTGGTAAGACCCAGTACATATTTATCCTGTGTGACTCTGGTAAGACCCAGTACATATTTATCCTGTGTGACTCTGGTAAGACCCAGTACATATTTATCCTGTATGACCCTGGTAAGACCCAGTACATATTTATCCTGTATGACTCTGGTAAGACCCAGTACATATTTATCCTGTATGACTCTGGTAAGACCCAGTACATATTTATCCTGTGTGACTCTGGTAAGACCCAGTACATATTTATCCTGTATGACCCTGGTAAGACCCAGTACATATTTATCCTGTATGACCCTGGTAAGACCCAGTACATATTTATCCTGTATGACCCTGGTAAGACCCAGTACATATTTATCCTGTATGACTCTGGTAAGACCCAGTACATATTTATCCTGTGTGACTCTGGTAAGACCCAGTACATATTTATCCTGTATGACCCTGGTAAGACCCAGTACATATTTATCCTGTGTGACTCTGGTAAGACCCAGTACATATTTATCCTGTATGACTCTGGTAAGACCCAGTACATATTTATCCTGTATGACCCTGGTAAGACCCAGTACATATTTATCCTGTATGACCCTGGTAAGACCCAGTACATATTTATCCTGTATGACTCTGGTAAGACCCAGTACATATTTATCCTGTATGACCCTGGTAAGACCCAGTACATATTTATCCTGTATGACTCTGGTAAGACCCAGTACATATTTATCCTGTGTGACTCTGGTAAGACCCAGTACATATTTATCCTGTATGACCCTGGTAAGACCCAGTACATATTTATCCTGTATGACCCTGGTAAGACCCAGTACATATTTATCCTGTATGACTCTGGTAAGACCCAGTACATATTTATCCTGTATGACCCTGGTAAGACCCAGTACATATTTATCCTGTGTGACTCTGGTAAGAACAGGTACATATTTATCCTGTGTGACTCTGGTAAGACCCAGTACATATTTATCCTGTAAGACCACTGTGTAGTCGGTGTTACCAGTTTCCAGGGGCTTTCAGCTGTCTTAATGAAGCCTGTTTAACACAATGTTGTTGAGACACAGCACACACCCAGGCTGTAAAAACATGTTCCAATACATTAGTGGTATACTTATTACGAGGGCTTTTAATTTAAATCGGAATTTATTGGTGTTCAGGGAGGGCTTTCCCGCTGAGCCGTGACTAAATGGTTTTACAGGCTAGTGATGGATGATATCCTGGCCGGGGGTCTCTGTATTGAGACGAGTAGTGGGGGGGTTGTGTGGCCACGGTCTCTGTATTGAGACGAGTAGTGGGGGGGGGGGGGGGGGGGGGGGGGTATTTTGGCCTTTATCTAGCATGCTAGTAGATTCCATAGACTTCCGGGCATTGCGCTAACACTAGTTAGAAATTGCGCTGATGCTAGTTACGGCTTTCAATCAAACTGCACGCAGAGAAATAACAATGATATCCACGAGTTTATCTGACTCTGGGGTGGTACAAACAGGGCTTCAGTGCCAAAAGCACCAAGTATTCCTCCAAAGCTTTGGAGTCTTATGAGTGACTATTGTTTCCATAGTTCTTATGAGTGACTATTATGAAAAGGAGAAGGGGGAAACGGGTTCATACAGACAGTGGGTCTGAACAGTTAACCTCCCTCCTACATGTCACCTATGTCCTAGTCCTATGTCCTAGTCCTATGTCCTAGTCCTATGGAGACAGTGGGTCTGAACAGTTAACCTCCCTCCTACATGTCACCTATGTCCTAGTCCTATGTCCTAGTCCTATGTCCTAGTCCTATGTCCTAGTCCTATGTCCTAGTCCTATGGAGACAGTGGGTCTGAACAGTTAACCTCCCTCCTACATGTCACCTATGTCCTAGTCCTATGTCCTAGTCCTATGTCCTAGTCCTATGTCCTAGTCCTATGTCCTAGTCCTATGTCCTAGTCATATGTCCTAGTCCTATGTCCTAGTCCTATGTCCTAGTCCTATGTCCTAGTCCTATGTCCTAGTCCTATGTCCTAGTCCTATGGAGACAGTGGGTCTGAACAGTTAACCTCCCTCCTACATGTCACCTATGTCCTAGTCATATGTCCTAGTCCTATGTCCTAGTCCTATGTCCTAGTCCTATGTCCTAGTCCTATGTCCTAGTCCTATGGAGACAGTGGGTCTGAACAGTTACTCTCCCTCCTACATGTCAACCTATAAGGTATAGTCCTGGGAGACAGTGGGACGTCTGTATTGGCTGGTTATGGTCTCGTCACTCTCTAATGCTGCTGATCACTGTTCTGATGACTCCATTAACCTCTATGGCATCCAATGTCATGTATTGAAAAACACTTGGTCGTATTTTGCATTGTTCACATGGGAAATATTTCCTTTGTCTACGAGCCGGGGGCGTCATAGTAACAAAACAGCTCAACATGCCTTCGTATCCAAGGAAACTGTGTAAATTTCATGTTAGTAAAAACACAATACTCTGTAATTGCATCGTCGGCTATCTACAGGACAAAGGACGGGTGTACTCAAAAGTGACGTGATTCAGATACAGCTTTATGAATATGAATGCATTACTTTTGACCAGCTCAATGGGCCATGGTCAAATGTAGTGCCCTACATAGGGATTAGGTAGCTATTTGGGACGAAGCGCCATGAATATCTACCTCCTTCCTCTCAGTCTAACTCTGTTAGGGCATTTTACGTCTCTCCTGCCTCAGATGTTAATTATGAGAGGAGCCAAGCATGTCTTAACTAAGTGCTATTAAAATCAGGGATTTGCCAGAACATCCCTGAAGACAAGAGTTTTGAAAGACTAATAGAGGGGCAGGAGGTGGTCTTGTTGCTGTGTTTATCTCTGAATGTTTAATTTTCTCTTTTGATTTATTCTGATAAAACAGGAAGAGATGGCAGTGGAAACACAGGCCAGTAGACACAAACAGGAAGAGATGGCAGTGGAAACACAGGCCAGTAGACACAAACAGGAAGAGATGGCAGTGGAAACAGGCCAGTAGACACAAACAGGAAGAGATGGCAGTGGAAACACAGGCCAGTAGACACAAACAGGAAGAGGTGGCAGTGGAAACACAGGCCAGTAGACACAAACAGGAAGAGATGACAGTGGAAACACAGGCCAGTAGACACAAACAGGAAGAGATGACAGTAGAAACACAGGCCAGTAGACACAAACAGGAAGAGATGACAGTGGAAACACAGGCCAGTAGACACAAACAGGAAGAGATGACAGTGGAAACACAGGCCAGTAGACACAAACAGGAAGAGATGGCAGTGGAAACAGGCCAGTAGACACAAACAGGAAGAGATGGCAGTGGAAACACAGGCCAGTAGACACAAACAGGAAGAGATGGCAGTGGAAACAGGCCAGTAGACACAAACAGGAAGAGATGGCAAGTGGAAACACAGGCCAGTAGACACAAACAGGAAGAGGTGGCAAGTGGAAACACAGGCCAGTAGACACAAACAGGAAGAGATGACAGTGGAAACACAGGCCAGTAGACACAAACAGGAAGAGATGACAGTAGAAACACAGGCCAGTAGACACAAACAGGAAGAGATGACAGTGGAAACACAGGCCAGTAGACACAAACAGGAAGAGATGACAGTGGAAACACAGGCCAGTAGACACAAACAGGAAGAGATGGAAACACAGGCCAGTAGACACAAACAGGAGAGATGACAGTGGAACACAGGCCAGTAGACACAAACAGGAAGAGATGACAGTGGAAACACAGCCATAACACAACAGGAAGAGATGACAGTGAAAACACAGGCCAGTAGACACAAACAGGAAGAGATGGCAGTGGAAACACAGGCCAGTAGACACAAACAGGAAGAGATGGAAACACAGGCCAGTAGACACGAACAGGAAGAGATGACAGTGGAAACACAGGCCAGTAGACACAAACAGGAAGAGATGGCAGTGGAAACACAGGCCAGTAGACACAAACAGGAAGAGATGGCAGTGGAAACACAGGCCAGTAGACACAAACAGGAAGAGATGACAGTGGAAACACAGGCCAGTAGACACAAACAGGAAGAGATGACAGTGGAAACACAGGCCAGTAGACACAAACAGGAAGAGATGACAGTGGAAACACAGGCCAGTAGACACAAACAGGAAGAGATGGAAACACAGGCCAGTAGACACAAACAGGAAGAGATGACAGTGGAAACACAGGCCAGTAGACACAAACAGGAAGAGATGGCAGTGGAAACACAGGCCAGTAGACACAAACAGGAAGAGATGGAAACACAGGCCAGTAGACACGAACAGGAAGAGATGACAGTGGAAACACAGGCCAGTAGACACAAACAGGAAGAGATGGCAGTGGAAACACAGGCCAGTAGACACAAACAGGAAGAGATGACAGTGGAAACACAGGCCAGTAGACACAAACAGGAAGAGATGACAGTGGAAACACAGGCCAGTAGACACAAACAGGAAGAGATGGAAACACAGGCCAGTAGACACAAACAGGAAGAGATGGCAGTGGAAACACAGGCCAGTAGACACAAACAGGAAGAGATGGAAACACAGGCCAGTAGACACAAACAGGAAGAGATGACAGTGGAAACACAGGCCAGTAGACACAAACAGGAAGAGATGACAGTGGAAACACAGGCCAGTAGACACAAACAGGAAGAGATGACAGTGGAAACACAGGCAGTAGACACAAACAGGAAGAGATGGAAACACAGGCCAGTAGACACGAACCACAGGAAGACAACAGGAAGAGATGACAGTGGAAACACAGGCCAGTAGACACAAACAGGAGAGATGCATGGAAACACAGGCCAGTAGACAAACAGGAAGAGAGACATGGAAACACAGGCCAGTAGACACAAACAGGAAGAGATGACAGTGGAAAACACAGGCCAGTAGACACAAACAGGAGAGATGGAAACACAGGCCAGTAGACACAAACAGGAAAGAGACATAGAAACACAGGCCAGTAGACACAAACAGGAAGAGATGACAGTAGAAACACAGGCCAGTAGACACAAACAGGAAGAGATGTAGAAACACAGGCCAGTAGACACAAACAGGAAGAGTGACAGTAGAAACACAGGCCAGTAGACACAAACAGGAAGAGATGCAGTAGAAACACAGGCCAGTAGACACAAACAGGAAGAGATGGCAGTGGAAACACAGGCCAGTAGACCACAACAGGAAGAGATGGAAACACAGGCCAGTAGACACAAACAGGAAGAGATGGCAGTAGAAACACAGGCCAGTAGACACAAACAGGAAGAGATTGCAGTGGAAACACAGGCCAGTAGACACAAACAGGAAGAGATGACAGTAAACACAGGCCAGTAGACACAAACAGGAAGAGATGGACAGTGGAAACACAGGCCAGTAGACACAAACAGGAAGAGATGGCAGTGAAACACCAGGCCAGTAGACACAAACAGGAAGAGATGGCAGTGAAACACAGGCCAGTAGACACAAAACAGGAAGAGATGACAGTGGAAACACAGGCCAGTAGACACAAACAGGAAGAGATGCAGTGAAACACAGGCCAGTAGACACAAACAGGAAGAGATGACAGTAGGAACACAGGCCAGTAGACACAAACAGGAAGAGATGCAGTAGAACACAGGCCAGTAGACACAAACAGGAAGAGATGACAGTAGGAAACACAGGCCAGTAGACACAAACAGGAAGAGATGCAGTGAAACACAGGCCAGTAGACACCAACAGGAAGAGATGCAGTAGAACACAGCCAGTAGACACAACAGGAAGAGATGGCAGTGGAAACACAGGCCAGTAGACACAAACAGGAAGAGATGACAGTGGAAACACAGGCCAGTAGACACAAACAGGAAGAGATGGCAGTGGAAACACAGGCCAGTAGACACAAACAGGAAGATGGCAGTGGAAACACAGGCCAGTAGACACGAAACAGGAAGATGCAGTGGAAACACAGGCCAGTAGACACAAACAGGAAGAGATGGAACACAGGCCAGTAGACACAAACAGGAAGAGATGACAGTTGGAAAACACAGGCCAGTAGACACAAACAGGAAGAGATGTGAAACACAGGCCAGTAGACACAAACAGGAAAGAGATGGCAGTGGAAACACAGGCCAGTAGACACAAACAGGAAGAGATGGCAGTAGAAACACAGGCCAGTAGACACAAACAGGAAGAGATGACAGTAGAAACACAGGCCAGTAGACACAAACAGGAAGAGATGGACAGTGGAAACACAGGCCAGTAGACACAAACAGGAAGAGATGACAGTGGAAACACAGTCCAGTAGACTACAAACAGGAAGAGATGCATGAAACACAGGCCAGTAGACACAAACAGGAAGAGATGACAGTGGAAACACAGGCCAGTAGACACAAACAGAAGAGGATCCGGCAGTGGGAAACACAGGCAGTAGACACAAACAGGAAGAGATGGCAGTGGAAACACAGGCCAGTAGACACAAACAGGAAAGAGATGGAAACACAGGCCAGTAGACACAAACTAGGGAAGAGATGACAGTTGGAAACACAGGCCAGTCAGACACAAACAAGGAAGAGATGACAGTGGAAACACAGGCCCAGTAGACACAAACAGGAAGGATGACAGTGAACACAGGCCAGTAGGACACAAACAGGAAGAGAGGCAGTGGAAAACACAGGGCCAGAGTAGACACGAAACAGGAAGAGATGGACAGTAGAAGAACACAGCGCCCAGTAGACCACAAACAGGAAGAGATGGACAGTAGGAAAACACAGGCCAGTAGACACAAACAGGAAAGGGATGGACAGTGGAAACACAGGCCATTAGACACAAACAGGGAAGACGATGACAGTGGAAACACAGGCCAGTAGTACACAAACAGGAAGAGATGGAAACACGGCCCAAGTAGACACAAACAGGAAGTATTGATGGACAGTGGAACAACAGGCCAAGTAGACACAAACAGGAAGAGATCGGACAGTGAAACACAGGCCAGTAGACACAAACAGGAAGAGAGACATTGGAAACACAGGCCAGTAGACACAAACAGGAAGAGATGACAGTGGAAACACAGGCCAGTAGACACAAACAGGAAGAGATGACAGTGGAAACAAGGCCAGTAGACACAAACAGGAAGATGGCAGTGGAAACACAGGCCAGTAGACACAAACAGGAAGAGATGACAGTGGAAACACAGGCCAGTAGACACAAACAGGAAGAGATGGCAGTGGAAACACAGGCCAGTAGACACAAACAGGAAGAGATGGACAGTGGAAACACAGGCAGTAGACACAAACAGGAAGAGTGACAGTGGAAACACAGGCCAGTAGACACAAAACAGGAAGAGATGACAGTGGAAACACAGGCCAGTAGACACAAACAGGAAGAGATGACAGTGGAAACACAGGCAGTAGACACAAACAGGAAGAGATGGAAACACAGGCCAGTAGACAAAACAGGAAGAGATGACAGTGGAAACACAGGCCAGTAGACACAAACAGGAGAGATGGCAGTGGAAACACAGGCCAGTAGACACAAACAGGAAGAGATGAGTGGAAACACAGGCCAGTAGACACAAACAGGAAGAGATGACAGTGGAAACACAGGCAGTAGACAAAACAGGAAGAGAGATGGAAACACAGGCCAGTAGACACAAACAGGAGAGATGACAGTGGAAACACGGCCAGTAGACACAAACAGGAGAGAAATGGAAACACAGGCCAGTAGACACAAACAGGAAGAGATGGAAACACAGGCCAGTAGACACAAACAGGAAGAGATGACAGTGGAAACACAGGCCAGTAGACACAAACAGGGAAGAGAGACATGGAAACACAGGCCAGTAGACACAAACAGGAAGAGATGACAGTGGAAACACAGGCCAGTAGACACAAACAGGAAGAGATGACAGTGGAAACACAGGCCAGTAGACACAAACAGGAAGAGATGACAGTGGAAACACAGGCCAGTAGACACAAACAGGAAGAGCTGGAAAAACACAGGCCAGTAGACACAAACAGGAAGAGATGACAGTGGAAACACAGGCGTAGACACAACAGGAAGAGATGGAAACACAGGCCAGTAGACACAAACAGGAAGAGATGGCAGTGGAAACACAGGCCAGTAGACACAAACAGGAAGAGATGGAAACACAGGCCAGTAGACACAAACAGGAAGAGATGACAGTGGAAACCAAGGCCAGTAGACACAAACAGGAAGAGATGACAGTGAAACACAGGCCAGTAGACACAAACAGGAAGAGATGACAGTAGAAACACAGGCCAGTAGACACAAACAGGAAGAGATGGAAACACAGGCCAGTAGACACAAACAGGAAGAGATGGCAGTAGAAACACAGGCCAGTAGACACAAACAGGAAGAGATGGCAGTGGAAACACAGGCCAGTAGACACAAACAGGAAGAGATGACAGTAGAAACACAGGCCCGTAGACACAATAAGATGGCAGTGAACACAGGCCAGTAGACACAAACAGGAAGAGATGGCAGTGGAAACACAGGCCAGTAGACACAAAACAGGAAGAGATGACAGTGGAAACACAGGCCAGTAGACACAAACAGGAAGAGATGACAGTAGAAACACAGGCCAGTAGACACAAACAGGAAGAGATGACAGTAGAAACACAGGCCAGTAGACACAAACAGGAAGAGATGACAGTAGAAACACAGGCCAGTAGACACAACAGGAAGAGATGGCAGTGGAAACACAGGCCAGTAGACACAAACAGGAAGAGATGGAAACACAGGCCAGTAGACACAAACAGGAAGAGATGACAGTAGAAACACAGGCCAGTAGACACAAACAGGAAGAGATGGCAGTAGAAACACAGGCCAGTAGACACAAACAGGAAGAGATGACAGTGGAAACACAGGCCAGTAGACACAAACAGGAAGAGGTGGCAGTAGAAACACAGGCCAGTAGACACAAACAGGAAGAGATGGCAGTGGAAAGACAGGCCAGTAGACACAAACAGGAAGAGATGGCAGTGGAAAGACAGGCCAGTAGTCCACAAACAGGAAGAGATGGCAGTGGAAACACAGGCCAGTAGACACGAACAGGAAGAGATGGAAACACAGGCCAGTAGACACAAACAGGAAGAGATGGAAACACAGGCCAGTAGACACAAACAGGAAGAGATGACAGTGGAAACACAGGCCAGTAGACACAAACAGGAAGAGATGGAAACACAGGCCAGTAGACACAAACAGGAAGAGATGGCAGTGGAAACACAGGCCAGTAGACACAAACAGGAAGAGATGGCAGTAGAAACACAGGCCAGTAGACACAAACAGGAAGAGATGACAGTAGAAACACAGGCCAGTAGACACAAACAGGAAGAGATGGCAGTGGAAACACAGGCCAGTAGACACAAACAGGAAGAGATGACAGTGGAAACACAGGCCAGTAGATACAAACAGGAAGAGATGGAAACACAGGCCAGTAGACACAAACAGGAAGAGATGACAGTGGAAACACAGGCCAGTAGACACAAACAGGAAGAGATGGCAGTGGAAACACAGGCCAGTAGACACAAACAGGAAGAGATGGCAGTGGAAACACAGGCCAGTAGACACAAACAGAAAGAGATGACAGTGGAAACACAGGCCAGTAGACACAAACAGGAAGAGATGACAGTGGAAACACAGGCCAGTAGACACAAACAGGAAGAGATGACAGTGGAAACACAGGCCAGTAGACACAAACAGGAAGAGATGGCAGTGGAAACACAGGCCAGTAGACACAAACAGGAAGAGATGGAAACACAGGCCAGTAGACACAAACAGGAAGAGATGGCAGTAGAAACACAGGCCAGTAGACACAAACAGGAAGAGATGGCAGTGGAAACACAGGCCAGTAGACACAAACAGGAAGAGATGGAAACACAGGCCAGTAGACACAAACAGGAAGAGATGGCAGTGGAAACACAGGCCAGTAGACACAAACAGGAAGAGATGACAGTGGAAACACAGGCCAGTAGACACAAACAGGAAGAGATGGCAGTAGAAACACAGGCCAGTAGACACAAACAGGAAGAGATGACAGTGGAAACACAGGCCAGTAGACACAAACAGGAAGAGATGGCAGTGGAAACACAGGCCAGTAGACACAAACAGGAAGAGATGGCAGTAGAAACACAGGCCAGTAGACACAAACAGGAAGAGATGGCAGTGGAAACACAGGCCAGTAGACACAAACAGGAAGAGATGGAAACACAGGCCAGTAGACACAAACAGGAAGAGATGACAGTGGAAACACAGGCCAGTAGACACAAACAGGAAGAGATGACAGTGGAAACACAGGCCAGTAGACACAAACAGGAAGAGATGACAGTGGAAACACAGGCCAGTAGACACAAACAGGAAGAGATGGCAGTAGAAACACAGGCCAGTAGACACAAACAGGAAGAGATGGCAGTAGAAACACAGGCCAGTAGACACAAACAGGAAGAGATGACAGTGGAAACACAGGCCAGTAGACACAAACAGGAAGAGATGGAAACACAGGCCAGTAGACACAAACAGGAAGAGATGGAAACACAGGCCAGTAGACACAAACAGGAAGAGATGACAGTAGAAACACAGGCCAGTAGACACAAACAGGAAGAGATGGAAACACAGGCCAGTAGACACAAACAGGAAGAGATGACAGTAGAAACACAGGCCAGTAGACACAAACAGGAAGAGATGACAGTGGAAACACAGGCCAGTAGACACAAACAGGAAGAGATGACAGTGGAAACACAGGCCAGTAGACACAAACAGGAAGAGATGGAAACACAGGCCAGTAGACACAAACAGGAAGAGATGGCAGTGGAAACACAGGCCAGTAGACACAAACAGGAAGAGATGACAGTGGAAACCAAGGCCAGTAGACACAAACAGGAAGAGATGACAGTGGAAACACAGGCCAGTAGACACAAACAGGAAGAGATGACAGTAGAAACACAGGCCAGTAGACACAAACAGGAAGAGATGGAAACACAGGCCAGTAGACACAAACAGGAAGAGATGGCAGTAGAAACACAGGCCAGTAGACACAAACAGGAAGAGATGGCAGTGGAAACACAGGCCAGTAGACACAAACAGGAAGAGATGACAGTAGAAACACAGGCCAGTAGACACAAACAGGAAGAGATGGCAGTGGAAACACAGGCCAGTAGACACAAACAGGAAGAGATGACAGTGGAAACACAGGCCAGTAGACACAAACAGGAAGAGATGACAGTGGAAACACAGGCCAGTAGACACAAACAGGAAGAGATGACAGTAGAAACACAGGCCAGTAGACACAAACAGGAAGAGATGACAGTGGAAACACAGGCCAGTAGACACAAACAGGAAGAGATGGCAGTGGAAACACAGGCCAGTAGACACAAACAGGAAGAGATGGAAACACAGGCCAGTAGACACAAACAGGAAGAGATGACAGTAGAAACACAGGCCAGTAGACACAAACAGGAAGAGATGGCAGTAGAAACACAGGCCAGTAGACACAAACAGGAAGAGATGACAGTGGAAACACAGGCCAGTAGACACAAACAGGAAGAGGTGGCAGTAGAAACACAGGCCAGTAGACACAAACAGGAAGAGATGACAGTGGAAACACAGGCCAGTAGACACAAACAGGAAGAGATGGCAGTGGAAACACAGGCCAGTAGACACAAACAGGAAGAGATGGAAACACAGGCCAGTAGACACAAACAGGAAGAGATGGCAGTGGAAACACAGGCCAGTAGACACAAACAGGAAGAGATGACAGTGGAAACACAGGCCAGTAGACACAAACAGGAAGAGATGGCAGTAGAAACACAGGCCAGTAGACACAAACAGGAAGAGATGACAGTGGAAACACAGGCCAGTAGACACAAACAGGAAGAGATGGCAGTGGAAACACAGGCCAGTAGACACAAACAGGAAGAGATGGCAGTAGAAACACAGGCCAGTAGACACAAACAGGAAGAGATGGAAACACAGGCCAGTAGACACAAACAGGAAGAGATGGAAACACAGGCCAGTAGACACAAACAGGAAGAGATGACAGTGGAAACACAGGCCAGTAGACACAAACAGGAAGAGATGACAGTGGAAACACAGGCCAGTAGACACAAACAGGAAGAGATGACAGTGGAAACACAGGCCAGTAGACACAAACAGGAAGAGATGGCAGTAGAAACACAGGCCAGTAGACACAAACAGGAAGAGATGGCAGTAGAAACACAGGCCAGTAGACACAAACAGGAAGAGATGACAGTGGAAACACAGGCCAGTAGACACAAACAGGAAGAGATGGAAACACAGGCCAGTAGACACAAACAGGAAGAGATGGAAACACAGGCCAGTAGACACAAACAGGAAGAGATGACAGTAGAAACACAGGCCAGTAGACACAAACAGGAAGAGATGGAAACACAGGCCAGTAGACACAAACAGGAAGAGATGACAGTAGAAACACAGGCCAGTAGACACAAACAGGAAGAGATGACAGTGGAAACACAGGCCAGTAGACACAAACAGGAAGAGATGACAGTGGAAACACAGGCCAGTAGACACAAACAGGAAGAGATGGAAACACAGGCCAGTAGACACAAACAGGAAGAGATGGCAGTGGAAACACAGGCCAGTAGACACAAACAGGAAGAGATGACAGTGGAAACCAAGGCCAGTAGACACAAACAGGAAGAGATGACAGTGGAAACACAGGCCAGTAGACACAAACAGGAAGAGATGACAGTAGAAACACAGGCCAGTAGACACAAACAGGAAGAGATGGAAACACAGGCCAGTAGACACAAACAGGAAGAGATGGCAGTAGAAACACAGGCCAGTAGACACAAACAGGAAGAGATGGCAGTGGAAACACAGGCCAGTAGACACAAACAGGAAGAGATGACAGTAGAAACACAGGCCAGTAGACACAAACAGGAAGAGATGGCAGTGGAAACACAGGCCAGTAGACACAAACAGGAAGAGATGACAGTGGAAACACAGGCCAGTAGACACAAACAGGAAGAGATGACAGTGGAAACACAGGCCAGTAGACACAAACAGGAAGAGATGACAGTAGAAACACAGGCCAGTAGACACAAACAGGAAGAGATGACAGTGGAAACACAGGCCAGTAGACACAAACAGGAAGAGATGGCAGTGGAAACACAGGCCAGTAGACACAAACAGGAAGAGATGGAAACACAGGCCAGTAGACACAAACAGGAAGAGATGACAGTAGAAACACAGGCCAGTAGACACAAACAGGAAGAGATGGCAGTAGAAACACAGGCCAGTAGACACAAACAGGAAGAGATGACAGTGGAAACACAGGCCAGTAGACACAAACAGGAAGAGGTGGCAGTAGAAACACAGGCCAGTAGACACAAACAGGAAGAGATGACAGTGGAAACACAGGCCAGTAGACACAAACAGGAAGAGATGGCAGTGGAAACACAGGCCAGTAGTCACAAACAGGAAGAGATGGCAGTGGAAACACAGGCCAGTAGACACGAACAGGAAGAGATGGAAACACAGGCCAGTAGACACAAACAGGAAGAGATGGAAACACAGGCCAGTAGACACAAACAGGAAGAGATGACAGTGGAAACACAGGCCAGTAGACACAAACAGGAAGAGATGGAAACACAGGCCAGTAGACACAAACAGGAAGAGATGGCAGTGGAAACACAGGCCAGTAGACACAAACAGGAAGAGATGGCAGTAGAAACACAGGCCAGTAGACACAAACAGGAAGAGATGACAGTAGAAACACAGGCCAGTAGACACAAACAGGAAGAGATGGCAGTGGAAACACAGGCCAGTAGACACAAACAGGAAGAGATGACAGTGGAAACACAGGCCAGTAGATACAAACAGGAAGAGATGGAAACACAGGCCAGTAGACACAAACAGGAAGAGATGACAGTGGAAACACAGGCCAGTAGACACAAACAGGAAGAGATGGCAGTGGAAACACAGGCCAGTAGACACAAACAGGAAGAGATGGCAGTGGAAACACAGGCCAGTAGACACAAACAGGAAGAGATGACAGTGGAAACACAGGCCAGTAGACACAAACAGGAAGAGATGACAGTGGAAACACAGGCCAGTAGACACAAACAGGAAGAGATGACAGTGGAAACACAGGCCAGTAGACACAAACAGGAAGAGATGGCAGTGGAAACACAGGCCAGTAGACACAAACAGGAAGAGATGGAAACACAGGCCAGTAGACACAAACAGGAAGAGATGGCAGTAGAAACACAGGCCAGTAGACACAAACAGGAAGAGATGGCAGTGGAAACACAGGCCAGTAGACACAAACAGGAAGAGATGGAAACACAGGCCAGTAGACACAAACAGGAAGAGATGGCAGTGGAAACACAGGCCAGTAGACACAAACAGGAAGAGATGACAGTGGAAACACAGGCCAGTAGACACAAACAGGAAGAGATGGCAGTAGAAACACAGGCCAGTAGACACAAACAGGAAGAGATGACAGTGGAAACACAGGCCAGTAGACACAAACAGGAAGAGATGGCAGTGGAAACACAGGCCAGTAGACACAAACAGGAAGAGATGGCAGTAGAAACACAGGCCAGTAGACACAAACAGGAAGAGATGGCAGTGGAAACACAGGCCAGTAGACACAAACAGGAAGAGATGGAAACACAGGCCAGTAGACACAAACAGGAAGAGATGACAGTGGAAACACAGGCCAGTAGACACAAACAGGAAGAGATGACAGTGGAAACACAGGCCAGTAGACACAAACAGGAAGAGATGACAGTGGAAACACAGGCCAGTAGACACAAACAGGAAGAGATGGCAGTAGAAACACAGGCCAGTAGACACAAACAGGAAGAGATGGCAGTAGAAACACAGGCCAGTAGACACAAACAGGAAGAGATGACAGTGGAAACACAGGCCAGTAGACACAAACAGGAAGAGATGGCAGTGGAAACACAGGCCAGTAGACACAAACAGAAAGAGATGCTATTCTATGCATGCTATTCTATTAAATCCTTTCTCTGTAATTAATATTACCTGATTCAGCTAATCATGTAAATGTAATTAACTAGAGAGGCGGGGCACCACAAAATAATATTTATAGAGCTGTTATCTTCCGAATAAACTCTTAAAGACCTAGTAATATTTTACATCAATAGCAGTCAATATTAATCGTCACCTTATTTCAGTCTCATCTGAAAGTTGTAAATTCTTGGTTATCTTCACGAACCCTGGCTAACAAGTTGAATCAGCAATACAAAATTGGGTTTAATTATTTATTTACTAAATACCTAACTAAATCACACAGAATTACATATACACAGAATGAATCATACCTTGATTACAAACTATGTCATAAAGGAAAACGTCCCTAACGGACGGAACAGATATGACAGCTGGTTACCCAAAGAAAAGGGGGCTGGGTTTGAGTGAAAGAGCGGGAAGACTGAAGAACAAAGGGAGAAGCGATGTCTCTATCAGGCCGTAGGCAGCTACTCTATCGTAAATACAGAATCTTATGCATTCTAAATTACCGCACATTTGGAAAAGGAAAATGCAATAAATATTTACTCTGAGCTGCGCTTCAATAGGTTGGTGGTAGATGGAAGGCCGTGTTGCCCAACAGAGTCCTTTGTCCTTTGAAGAGTGTCTCTGGTGGTGAACGGGATACGTTGTAGTGTCGTCGTTGGGTGGTAAACGGGATACTCTGTCCGTCCTTTCCAAGCCCACGTTTACAGCGGCCGCTGCTAACTCAACGGCTAGGAGGTATCACTTCTGTAGTGAAAAAGAGTTCAAAGTTCATACCATTCGCAACCAAAGCTCACGCTGAGGTTGGCTTCGTTCTGTAGTTATTATCTGAATCCTTCTGACATTGGACCGTTGTCCTAATATACCCTGAACAGGAGGTTACATTTTCGTCAAGGGCTTATATAGTGGAGGGAGAAGGGTGTGTTTCATAGTTTATAAACCATGTCTCTTCACAGGGGCGGGCCACTGATTGGTTCCTAGAGAGGGTTACTGACTGTTTTCTATCCCATCTGCTCCTCAGTGCTCTAAACTTATGAAAACCCAAATCTCTCTTTTGGAAGCTAAAATTACATTTCATCTTTTCACAAATAATTTTATATTTAAACATTTGAATTGCACAACAATTCCATGTGAATCTGAAACTAGAATGTGTAGATTATCCCAGATACAGTTTAGGTCGTCCTGTCATCTGTCATAATGTCTCAGATGACAACCGAATTGACATCATATTCATTAAGTACCAACGCATATTTTCAACTGGTTCTATTACCGAAATATGGTTCCTTTCCCTCCACTTGTTTGATGTTCCCAGACTCTCTGTTTAACAAAGGCTATTCAAGAGTCCCTCTCTAGAGTCATGTCCTACAATGTGATTTTCTGGATTTTTTTTCTCACATTTTGTCTGTCATAGTTGAAGTGTACCTATGATGAAAATTACAGGCCTCTCTCATCTTTTTAAGTGGGAGAACTTGCACAATTGGTGGCTGACTAAATACTTTTTTGCCCCACTGTATAGTCTTATGGCTTGGGGGTAGAAGCTGTTAAGGAGCCTTATGATCCTAGACTTGGCGCTCCGGTACCGCTTGCCGTGCGGTAGTAGAGAGAAAAGTCTATGACTGGGTGGCTGGAGTCTTTGACCTTTTTAGTGCCTTTCTCCGTCCTGGATGGCAGGAAGCTTGGCCCCAGTGATGTACTGGGCCGTACGCACTACCCTCTGTATCGCCGTATGGTCGATGCTGTGCAGTTGCCATACCAAGCGGTGATGCAACTGGTCAGGATGCTCTTGATGGTGCAGCAATATACCTTTTTGAGGATCTGGGGACCCATGCCAAGTCTTTTCAGTCTCCTGAGGGTGAAAATGTTTTATCGTGCCCTCTTCACGATTGTCTTGGTGTGTTTGGACCATGTTAGTTTGTTGGTGATATGGACACCAAGGAACTTGAAACTCTCGACCCGCTCCACTACAGCCCCGTCGATGTTAATAGTGGACTGTTCTGCCCTCCTTTTCCTGTAGTCCACGATCATCTCCTTTGTTTTGTTCACATTGAGGGAGAGGTTGTTGCACCACACTGCCAGTTCTCTGACCTCCTCCATATTTTTATTTATTAAATTTTATTTCACCTTTATTTAACCAGGTAGGCAAGTTGAGAACAAGTTCTCATTTACAACTGCAACCTGGCCAAGATAAAGCAAAGCAGTGCGACACATACAACAACACAGAGTTACACATGGAGTATAACAAACATACAGTCAATAATACAGTAGAAAAATAAGTCTATATACAATGTGAGCAAGTGAGGTGAGATAAGGGAGGTGAAGGCAAAAAAAAAAGGCCATGGTGGCGAAGTAAATACAATATAGCAAGTAAAACACTGGAATGGTTGATTTGCAGTGGAAGAATGTGCAAAGTAGAGATAGAAATAATGGGGTGCAAAAGAGCAAAATAAATAAATACAGTAGGGAAAGAGGTAGTTTGGGCTAAATTAGAGATGGGCTATGTACAGGTGCAGTAATCTGTGAGCTGCTCTGACAGCTGGTGCTTAAGCTAGTGAGGGAGATAAGTGTTTCCAGTTTCAGAGATTTTTGTAGTTCGTTCCTGTCATTGGCAGCAGAGAACTGGAAGGAGAGGCGGCCAAAGGAAGAATTGGTTTTGGGGGTGACAAGAGAGATATACCTGCTGGAGCGCGTGCTACAGGTGGGTGCTGCTATGGTGACCAGCGAGCTGAGATAAGGAGGGACTTTACCTAGCATGGTCTTGTAGATGACCTGGAACCAGTGGGTTTGGCGACGAGTATGAAGCGAGGGCCAGCCAACGAGAGTGTACAGGTCACAGTGGTGGGTGGTATATGGGGCTTTGGTGACAAAACGGATGGCACTGTGATAGACTGCATCCAGTTTGCTGAGTAAAGTGTTGGAGGCTATTTTGTAAATGACATCACCGATGTCGAGGATTGGTAGGATGGTCAGTTTTACGAGGGTATGTTTGGCAGCATGAGGGTAGGATGCTTTGTTGCAAAATAGGAAGCCAATTCTAGATTTAACTTTGGATTGGAGATGTTTGATGTGAGTCTGGAAGGAGAGTTTACAGTCTAACCAGACACCTAGGTATTTGTAGTTGTCCACATATTCTAAGTCAGAACCGTCCAGAGTAGTGATGCTGGACGGGCGGGCAGGTGCGGGCAGCGATCGGTTGAAGAGCATGCATTTAGTTTTACTTGCGTTTAAGAGCAGTTGGAGGCCACGGAAGGAGTGTTGTATGGCATTGAAGCTCGTCTGGAGGTTAGTTAACACAGTGTCCAAAGAAGGGCCAGAAGTATACAGAATGGTGTCGTCTGCGTAGAGGTGGATCAGAGACTCACCAGCAGCAATAAGTTTAAAAAATAAGTTACAAACAACGTGAAAAAACTAACACAGTTGGTTAATAAACCTTCTTCGTCTTCGGCGTCGTCTTATCAAGTCCATATTATGGCAAGAACAGCTCAAATAATCAATGCGAATCAACAGTCCATCATTACTTTACAAAATACACCTCCAGGCTGTGTAAGATGACCTGGCCACCACAATCACCCGACCTCAACCCAATTGAGATGGTTTGGGATAAGTTGGACCGCAGTGTGAAGGTAAAGCAGCCAACAAGACCAAAGCATATGTAGGAACTCCTTCAAGACTGTTGGAAAAGTATTTCTCATGAAGTTGGTTGAGGGAATGCCAAGAGTGTGCAAAGCTGTCATCAAGGCAAAGGTTGGCTTTTTTGGTTACTACATGATTCCAATATGTGTTATTTCAAAGTTTTGATGTCTAGACTTATTCTACAATGTAGAAAATAGTACAAATAAAGAACAACCCTTGAAAAAGTAGGTGTGTCCAAATGTTTGACTGATACTGTAAATATTCAGACCCTTTGTTATGAGACTCAAAATTGAGCTCAGGTGCATTCTGTTTCCATTGATCATCCTTAAGATGTTTCTACAACTTGATTGGTGTCAACTGGTGGTCAATTCAATTGATTGGACATGATTTGGAAAGGCACACAACTGTCTATATAAGGTCCCACAGTTGACAGTGCACGTCAGAGCAAAAACCAAGCCATGAGGTCAAAGGAGTTGTCCGTAGAGCTCTGAGACAGGATTGTGTCGAGGCACAGATCTGGGGAAGGGCACCAATAAATGTCTGCAGCATTGAAGGTCTCCAAGAACACAGTGGCCTCCATCATCCTTAAATTGAAGAAGTTTGGAACCACCAAGACTCTTCGTAGAGCTGACCGCCCGGCCAAACTGAGCAATTGGTGGAGAAGGATCTTGGTCATGGTCACTCTGACAGAGCTCTGGAGTTCCTCTGTGGAGATAGGATAACTTTCCAGAAGGACAACCACCTCTGCAACAGTCCACCAATCAGGCCTTTATGGTAGAGTGACCAGACGGAAGCCATTCCTCAGTAAAAGGCATATGACAGCTCACTTGGAGTTTGCCAAAAGACACCTAAAGACTCTCAGGCCATGAGAAACAAGATTCTCTGGTCTGATGAAACCAAGATTGAACTCTTTGGCCTGAATGTTAAGCGTCACGTCTGGAGGAAGCCTGGCAACATCCCTATGGTGAAGCATGGTGGTGGCAGTATCATGCTGTTGGGATGTTTGTCAGCACCAGGAACTGGGAGACTAGTCAGGATCGAGGCAATGATGAACGGAGTAAAGTACAGAGATTCTTGATGAAAACCTGCTCAGGACCTCAGACTGGGGCGAAGGTTCACCTTCCAACAGGACAAATCTGTCTGAGCACACAGCCGAGACAACGCAGGAGTGGTTGGAGTGACTTTGCAACAAGTCTCTGAATGTCCTTGAGTGGCCCAGCCAGAGTCCGGACTTGAAACCCGATCGAACATCTCTGGAGAGACCTGAAAATAGCTGTGCAGCGACGCTCCCCATCCAACCTGACAGAGCTTGAGACGATCTGCAGAGAAGAATGGGAGAAACTCCCCAAATACAGGTGTGCCAAGCTTGTAGCATCATGCCCAAGAAGACCGGAGACCGTAATCACTGCCAAAGGTGCTTCAACAAAGTACTGAGTAAATGGTCTGCATACAGTACTTATGTAAATGTGATATTTCAGTTGTTTCTATTTTTAATACATTTATAAAAAATTCTAAACTATTTTTGCTTTGTCATTATGGGGTATTGTGTGTAGATTGATGAGGAAAACAAACAATTCAATCAATTTTAGAATAACGCTGTAATGTAATAAATTGTAATGTATGTAATAAACTGTGGAATAAGTCAAGGGGTCTGGATACTTTCCGAATGTAGTCTATGTGATCGTCTACAAATGTAAGCAAGGTTAAAAATGATTGTTTTGGTCAAATGTGATCTGTTTGGGCTTTTTCCGGTCAATATAAAGTCTACACATGATTTGTAATTACGTTCCGGATCCCCCTGACCATCAGTTCAAGCTGAATCCAGGTGATGATGTGTAGTTGTACCCATCTCCTCTCTGTAGGCTGAAAGAAAAGCCTTGGTTACCATACTGTTGGGAATGATATTCTCTTAAAAAACGAGACACAATTTTATTTATTTTAATATTTTGTACTGCCTTTTAGTAAAGACCTTCCTAATTGCACACGGTAACCCAAACCCACACACGGGAAAAAAAAGGCATGTGAAGATTCCTAAAGAAGCACAGACGCAGACGCACGAAGGCATTCATTCGGTCATCATTAATATCTCTGTGAGCAACTGTTGCTAGGTGCTGAACAGGTGAATGTCCTTTATTTCCCTCTGCAGGTGATAATGACATGGTTCAGTTTGACCTTCAAGGTCACAGGTCAAGGTCTCAGGGGTCAAATTCATTTCAGTTCACTGGATTCACAAAGAAACTGAAAATTCTAAATGCAAATTTCCCCCATTTGCTTTTTCAAACCTTGACGTATTGGTTTACTAGTGTTGAATAACGAAATATTTCTTGATTCATTGAAAATTGAAGGCATGGTGTGGCTATGAACCAAAAAAAAAAATGTCGCGAAGGTCATGATTGTATTACAACAACTGTAATAAAACAAGTTAATTTACAGTTACTGTGCAGTGTTGTGCAATATCAATGTTAAGCTGTTTCCAACTGGGTCTAATCAGATCTTATCCTACTGTTTTACTGTGACGGTATTGCTATTAGAAGAGAAATGCTTATTCCTTTACAGATATTGCTTTTCTGCCCTGGTCTCCTGTGTGTGGACGATTTTGACCTTAAAGTCAAAAAAGCTTTTATTTCTCATGGTTAAATGTGTCCAGTCTATCAGGCTGCTGCTTTCGAGGTGATTCATGTATCGCTCCAAACGCCTGTTAAAATGGCGCCTATTCCAATGTGATGAAAATAGATACGATCTGAGTCCCAAATGGCTATAGTCCCTATTTGGTGCACTGCTTTTGACAAGGGAACTTGGGACGAGGTGAAGATATTTATGACTTCCACATTTATGACAGCAATGACCGCAAACAACCCATAGATATGGCTCTGTCCCAAACACATCTCATAGATATGGCTCTGCCCCAAACACATCTCATAGATATGACTCTGCCCCAAACACATCTCATAGATATGGCTCTGCCCCAAACACATCTCATAGATATGGCCCCAAACACATCTCATCGATATGGCTCTGCCCCAAACACGTCTCATAGATATGGCTCTGCCCCAAACACATCTCATCGATATGGCTCTGCCCCAAACACATCTCATAGATATGGCTCTGCCCCAAACACGTCTCATAGATATGGCTCTGCCCCAAACACGTCTCATAGATATGGCTCTGCCCCAAACACGTCTCATAGTTATGGCTCTGCCCCAAACACATCTCATAGATATGGCTCTGCCCCAAACATGTCTCATAGATATGGCTCTGCCCCAAACACATCTCATAGATATGGCCCCAAACACATCTCATAGATATGGCTCTGTCCCAAACACATTTCATAGATATGGCTCTGCCCCAAACACATCTCATAGATATGGCTCTGCCCCAAACACATCTCAAAGATATGGCACTTCCCCAAACACATCTCATAGATATGGCACTTCCCCAAACACATCTCATAGATATGGCTCTGCCCCAAACACGTCTCATAGATGTGGCTCTGCCCCAAACACATCTCATAGATATGGCTCTGCCCCAAACACGTCTCATAGATATGGCTCTGCCCCAAACACATCTCATAGATGTGACTCTGCCCCAAACACATCTCATAGATATGACTCTGCCCCAAACACATCTCATAGATATGACTCTGCCCCAAACACGTCTCATAGATATGGCTCTGCCCCAAACACATCTCAAAGATATGGCACTTCCCCAAACACATCTCATAGATATGGCACTTCCCCAAACACATCTCATAGATATGGCTCTGCCCCAAACACGTCTCATAGATGTGGCTCTGCCCCAAACACATCTCATAGATATGGCTCTGCCCCAAACACGTCTCATAGATATGGCTCTGCCCCAAACACATCTCATAGATGTGACTCTGCCCCAAACACATCTCATAGATATGACTCTGCCCCAAACACATCTCATAGATATGACTCTGCCCCAAACACGTCTCATAGATATGGCTCTGCCCCAAACACATCTCATAGATATGGCTCTACCCCAAACACATCTCATAGATATGGCTCTGCCCCAAACACATCTCATAGATATGACTCTGCCCCAAACACATCTCATAGATATGGCTCTACCCCAAACACATCTCATAGATATGGCTCTGCCCCAAACACGTCTCATAGATATGGCTCTGCCCCAAACACATCTCATAGATGTGACTCTGCCCCAAACACATCTCATAGATATGGCTCTGCCCCAAACACATCTCATAGATATGGCCCCAAACACATCTCATAGATATGGCTCTGCCCCAAACACGTCTCATAGATATGGCTCTACCCCAAACACATCTCATAGATATGGCCCCAAACACGTCTCATAGATATGGCTCTGCCCCAAACACGTCTCATAGATATGGCTCTGCCCCAAACACATCTCATAGATATGACTCTGCCCCAAACACATCTCATAGATATGACTCTGCCCCAAACACATCTCATAGATATGGCTCTGCCCCAAACACATCTCATAGATATGGCTCTGCCCCAAACACATCTCAAAGATATGGCACTTCCCCAAACACATCTCATAGATATGGCACTTCCCCAAACACGTCTCATAGATATGGCTCTGCCCCAAACACGTCTCATAGATATGGCTCTGCCCCAAACACATCTCATAGATATGGCTCTGCCCCAAACACATCTCATAGATATGGCTCTGCCCCAAACACATCTCATAGATATGGCTCTGCCCCAAACACATCTCATAGATATGGCTCTGCCCCAAACACATCTCATAGATATGGCTCTGCCCCAAACACATCTCATAGATGTGGCTCTGCCCCAAACACGTCTCATAGATATGGCTCTGCCCCAAACACATCTCATAGATATGACTCTGCCCCAAACACATCTCATAGATATGACTCTGCCCCAAACAGATCTCATAGATATGACTCTGCCCCAAACACATCTCATAGATATGACTCTGCCCCAAACACATCTCATAGATATGGCTCTACCATAGTGTTAGATAGATAGGACTGTATGGTGTTGAGTCTAGCTCTACCATAGTGTTAGATAGATAGGACTGTACGGTGTTGAGTCTAGCTCTACCATAGTGTTAGATAGATAGGACTGTAAGGTGTTGAGGAGCTCTACCATAGCGTTAGATAGATAGGACTGTATGGTGTTGAGGAGCTCTACCATAGTGTTAGATAGATAGGACTGTATGGTGTTGAGGAGCTCTACCATAGTGTTAGATATATAGGACTGTATGGTGTTGAGTCTAGCTCTACCATAGTGTTAGATAGATAGGACTGTATGGTGTTGAGGAGCTCTACCATAGTGTTAGATAGATAGGACTGTATGGTGTTGAGTCTACCTCTACCATAGTGTTAGATAGATAGGACCGTAAGGTGTTGAGTCTAGCTCTACCATAGAGTTAGATAGATAGGACTGTATGGTGTTGAGTCTAGCTCTACCATAGTGTTAGATAGATAGGACTGTATGGTGTTGAGTCTAGCTCTACCATAGTGTTAGATAGATAGGACTGTATGGTGTTGAGGAGCTCTACCATAGTGTTAGATAGATAGGACTGTATGGTGTTGAGGAGCTCTACCATAGTGTTAGATAGATAGGACTGTATGGTGTTGAGGAGCTCTACCATAGTGTTAGATAGATAGGACTGTATGATGTTGAGGAGCTCTACCATAGTGTTAGATATATAGGACTGTATGGTGTTGAGTCTAGCTCTACCATAGTGTTAGATAGATAGGACTGTATGGTGTTGAGGAGCTCTACCATAGTGTTAGATAGATAGGACCGTAAGGTGTTGAGTCTAGCTCTACCATATAGTTAGATAGATAGGACTGTATGGTGTTGAGTCTAGCTCTACCATAGTGTTAGATAGATAGGACTGTATGGTGTTGAGTCTAGCTCTACCATAGTGTTAGATAGATAGGACTGTATGGTGTTGAGGAGCTCTACCATAGTGTTAGATAGATAGGACTGTATGGTGTTGAGGAGCTCTACCATAGAGTTAGATAGATAGGACTGTATGGTGTTGAGTCTAGCTCTACCATAGAGTTAGATAGATAGGACTGTATGGTGTTGAGGAGCTCTACCATAGTGTTAGATAGATAGGACTGTATGGTGTTGAGGAGCTCTACCATAGTGTTAGATAGATAGGACTGTATGGTGTTGAGGAGCTCTACCATAGTGTTAGATAGATAGGACTGTATGGTGTTGAGTCTACCTCTACCATAGAGTTAGATAGATAGGACTGTATGGTGTTGAGTCTACCTCTACCATAGTGTTAGATAGATAGGACTGTATGGTGTTGAGGAGCTCTACCATAGTGTTAGATAGATAGGACCGTAAGGTGTTGAGTCTAGCTCTACCATAGTGTTAGATAGATAGGACTGTATGGTGTTGAGGAGCTCTACCATAGTGTTAGATAGATAGGACTGTATGGTGTTGAGTCTAGCTCTACCATAGAGTTAGATAGATAGGACTGTATGGTGTTGAGGAGCTCTACCATAGTGTTAGATAGATAGGACTGTATGGTGTTGAGGAGCTCTACCATAGTGTTAGATAGATAGGACCGTAAGGTGTTGAGTCTAGCTCTACCATAGTGTTAGATAGATAGGACTGTATGGTGTTGAGGAGCTCTACCATAGTGTTAGATAGATAGGACTGTATGGTGTTGAGTCTAGCTCTACCATAGTGTTAGATAGATAGGACTGTATGGTGTTGAGGAGCTCTACCATAGTGTTAGATAGATAGGACTGTATGGTGTTGAGGAGTCTAGCTCTACCATAGTGTTAGATAGATAGGACTGTAAGGTGTTGAGGAGCTCTACCATAGTGTTAGATAGATAGGACTGTATGGTGTTGAGGAGCTCTACCATAGTGTTAGATAGATAGGACTGTATGGTGTTGAGTCTAGCTCTACCATAGTGTTAGATAGATAGGACTGTATGGTGTTGAGGAGCTCTACCATAGTGTTAGATAGATAGGACCGTAAGGTGTTGAGTCTAGCTCTACCATAGTGTTAGATAGATAGGACTGTATGGTGTTGAGTCTACCTCTACCATAGTGTTAGATATATAGGACTGTATGGTGTTGAGGAGCTCTACCATAGTGTTAGATAGATAGGACTGTATGGTGTTGAGGAGCTCTACCATAGTGTTAGATAGATAGGACTGTATGGTGTTGAGTCTAGCTCTACCATAGTGTTAGATAGATAGGACTGTATGGTGTTGAGGAGCTCTACCATAGTGTTAGATAGATAGGACTGTATGGTGTTGAGGAGCTCTACCATAGTGTTAGATAGATAGGACTGTATGGTGTTGAGTCTAGCTCTACCATAGTGTTAGGTAGATAGGACTGTATGGTGTTGAGGAGCTCTACCATAGTGTTAGATAGATAGGACTGTATGGTGTTGAGGAGCTCTACCATAGTGTTAGATAGATAGGACTGTATGGTGTTGAGGAGCTCTACCATAGTGTTAGATAGATAGGACTGTATGGTGTTGAGTCTAGCTCTACCATAGTGTTAGATAGATAGGACTGTATGGTGTTGAGTCTACCTCTACCATAGTGTTAGATAGATAGGACTGTATGGTGTTGAGTCTACCTCTACCATAGTGTTAGATAGATAGGACTGTATGGTGTTGAGTCTACCTCTACCATAGTGTTAGATAGATAGGACTGTATGTTGTTGAGGAGCTCTACCATAGTGTTAGATAGATAGGACTGTATGGTGTTGAGTCTACCTCTACCATAGTGTTAGATAGATAGGACTGTATGGTGTTGAGTCTAGCTCTACCATAGTGTTAGATAGATAGGACTGTATGTTGTTGAGGAGCTCTACCATAGCTGTGTAGTTAAAACACTTGTAAACTGAAGTTGCTATAACCCTGGCTATTACTTCAGACAAGGCTATTTGCATTTATGTAAAACATGTGGATTCTCTCTTTAAAGAGGGGAGGGGGAGGGGGGTTGAATATCAATGGCTGCTGTACATTAACCCGTAAGAGTCTAAGCTGGGGGAGGGGTATTACTAAGCTATATGGAATTGTTTTAAGAAGGTCCCCCTCTTTCCTCTCCATCCCCTCATCTCCTCTCCTCTACCTCCCCTCCTCTCATCCCCCCTTTCCTCTCCCTCCCCTTCTCTCCCTCCCCTTCTCTCCCTCCCCTCCTCTCCTCTCCCTCCCCTCCTCTCCCTCCCCTTCTCTAACTCCCCTCCTCTCCCTCCTCTCCTCTCACTCCCAAGGATAATTTTGCTATTTGATTTTGAATTTTAAGACCCATTGAAGTATGTAAAAGCAAATACACTATATATACAAAGTATGTGGACACCCCTTCAAATGAGTAAAACCTAACCTTTTCCAGCCACACCCGTTGCTGACAGGTGTATAAAATCGAGCACACAGCCATGCAATCTCCATAGACAACCATTGGCATTGGAATGACCCTTACTGATGAGCTCAGTGACTTAGCCCGAACCATGGAAAGGATGCCACCTTTCCAAGAAGTCAGTTCGTCAAATGTCTGCCCTGCTAGAGCTTCCCCATTTAACTGTAAGTGCTGTTATTGTGAAGTGGAAACATCCAGGAGCAACAACGGCTCAGCCTCGAAGTGGTAGACCACACAAGCTCACAGAACGGGACCGCCGAGTGCTGCGAGTAAACTCGTATGTCCTCGGTTGCAACATTCACTACCGAGTTCCAAACTGCCTCTGGAAGCAACGTCAGCACAAGATCTGTTCATCGGGAGCTTCATGAAATGGGTTCCCATGGCTGAGCAGCTGCACACAAGCCTAAGATCACCATGTGCAATGCCAAGTGTCGGCTGGAGTGGTGTACAGCTCCCCGCCATTGGACTCTAAAGCAGTGGAAACGCGTTCTCTGTAGTGTTGAATCACGCATCTGGCAGTCTGACGGACTAATCTGGGTTTGGCAGATACCAGGAGAACACTACCTGCCCGAATGCATAGTGCCAACTGTAAAGTTTGGTGGCGGAGGAATAATGGTATGGGGATGTTTTTTCATGGTTCGGGCTAGGCCCCTTAGTTCCAGTGAAGGAATATCTTAACGGTACATTCTAGATGATTCTAAAATAACATTCGAGACAGTTCTGTGCTTCCAACTTCTTAGCAAAAGTTCGGAGAAGGCCCTTTCCTGTTTCAGCATCACAATGCCCCCGAGCACAAAGCGAGGTCCATACAGAAACGGTCACCTGCCTGTACAGTGACATCATTGTATTGATCTTTATGGTGGAATAGAATAACTCTATTCATCCCAGGGATGAGAGGAGAGGAGGGGAGTTAGAGAGGAAAGAGGGGATGAGAGGAGGGGAAGTAGAGGTGGGGGAGGTAGAGGTGGGGAGGGAGAGGAAAGAGGGGAGGAGGGGAGTTAGAGGAGGGGAGGGAGAGGAGGGGATGGAGAGGAAAGAGGGGATGAGAGGAGGGGAAGTAGAGGTGGGGGGAGGTAGAGGTGGGGAGGTAGAGGATGAGATGAGGGAAGGGGATGAGAGGAGACTAACAGAGTCCAGAGATACTCCTGTCATTACAGAGACTAACCGAGATACTGCTGTCATTACAGAGACTAACAGAGCCCAGAGATACTGCTGTCATTACAGAGACTAACAGAGTCCAGAGATACTGCTGTCATTACAGAGACTAACAGAGATACTGCTGTCATTACAGAGACTAACAGAGATACTGCTGTCATTACAGAGACTAACAGAGTCCAGAGATACTGCTGTCATTACAGAGACTAACAGAGACACTGCTGTCATTACAGAGACTAACAGAGATACTGCTGTCATTACAGAGACTAACAGAGCCCAGAGATACAGCTGTCATTATAGAGACTAACAGAGCCCAGAGATACTGCTGTCATTACAGAGACTAACAGAGTCCAGAGATACTCCTGTCATTACAGAGACTAACCGAGATACTGCTGTCATTACAGAGACTAACAGAGCCCAGAGATACTGCTGTCATTACAGAGACTAACAGAGACACTGCTGTCATTACAGAGACTAACAGAGATACTGCTGTCATTACAGAGACTAACAGAGCCCAGAGATACTGCTGTCATTACAGAGACTAACAGTCCAGAGATACTGCTGTCATTACAGAGACTAACAGAGATACTGCTGTCATTACAGAGACTAACAGAGTCCAGAGATACTGCTGTCATTACAGAGACTAACAATGATACTGCTGTCATTACAGAGACTAACAGAGACACTGCTGTCATTACAGAGACTAACAGAGATACTGCTGTCATTACAGAGACTAACAGAGCCCAGAGATACTGCTGTCATTACAGAGACTAACAGAGTCCAGAGATACTGCTGTCATTACAGAGACTAACAGAGATACTGCTGTCATTACAGAGACTAACAGAGATGCTGCTGTCATTACAGAGACTAACAGAGTCCAGAGATACTGCTGTCATTACAGAGACTAACAGAGATACTCCTGTCATTACAGAGACTAACAGAGCCCAGAGATACAGCTGTCATTACAGAGACTAACAGAGCCCAGAGATACTGCTGTCATTATAGAGACTAACAGAGTCCAGAGATACTCCTGTCATTACAGAGACTAACCGAGATACTGCTGTCATTACAGAGACGAACAGAGCCCAGAGATACTGCTGTCATTACAGAGACTAACAGAGCCCAGAGATACTGCTGTCATTACAGAGACTAACAGAGACACTGCTGTCATTACAGAGACTAACAGAGATACTGCTGTCATTACAGAGACTAACAGAGCCCAGAGATACTGCTGTCATTACAGAGACTAACAGAGTCCAGAGATACTGCTGTCATTACAGAGACTAACAGAGATACTGCTGTCGTTACAGAGACTAACAGAGATACTGCTGTCATTACAGAGACTAACAGAGATACTGCTGTCATTACAGAGACTAACAGAGCCCAGAGATACTGCTGTCATTATAGAGACTAACAGAGTCCAGAGATACTGCTGTCATTACAGAGACTAACAGAGCCCAGAGATACTGCTGTCTTTACAGAGACTAACAGAGTCCAGAGATACTGCTGTCTTTACAGAGACTAACAGAGCCCAGAGATACTGCTGTCATTACAGAGACTAACAGAGCCCAGAGATACTGCTGTCTTTACAGAGACTAACAGAGTCCAGAGATACTGCTGTCATTACAGAGACTAACAGAGCCCAGAGATACTGCTGTCATTATAGAGACTAACAGAGTCCAGAGATACTGCTGTCATTACAGAGACTAACAGAGATACTGCTGTCATTACAGAGACTAACAGAGCCCAGAGATACTGCTGTCATTACAGAGACTAACAGAGTCCAGAGATACTGCTGTCTTTACAGAGACTAACAGAGCCCAGAGATACTGCTGTCATTACAGAGACTAACAGAGCCCAGAGATACTGCTGTCATTACAGAGACTAACAGAGCCCAGAGATACTGCTGTCATTACAGAGACTAACAGAGACACTGCTGTCATTACAGAGACTAACAGAGATACTGCTGTCATTACAGAGACTAGCAGAGACACTGCTGTCATTACAGAGACTAACAGAGTCCAGAGATACTGCTGTCATTACAGAGACTAACAGAGCCCAGAGATACTGCTGTCATTATAGAGACTAACAGAGATACTGCTGTCATTACAGAGACTAACAGAGCCCAGAGATACTGCTGTCATTACAGAGACTAACAGAGTCCAGAGATAATGCTGTCATTACAGAGACTAACAGAGATACTGCTGTCATTACAGAGACTAACAGAGATACTGCTGTCATTACAGAAACTAACAGATTCCAGAGATACTGCTGGCCTTACAGAGACTAACAGAGATGCTGCTGTCATTATAGAGACTGTCATGTTCCTGACCTGTTTTCTGTTGTTTTGTATGTGTTTAGTTGGTCAGGGCGTGAGTTGGGGTGGGTAGTCTATGTTATGTGTTTTCTATGTTGGGTTAATGGTTTGCCTGGTATGGTTCTCAATTAGAGGCAGGTGTTTGACGTTTCCTCTGATTGAGAACCATATTAAGGTAGGTTGTTCTCACTGTTTGTTTGTGGGTGATTGTTCCTGTGTCTGTGTATACCACATGGGACTGTTTCGTTTGTTCGTTCGTTTTAGGTAGTCTGTTCCTGTTCGTGTGTTCTTCGTCTATATGTAAGTTTGTGTGTTTCAGGTCTGTTGCCTTCGTTTATTGTTTTGTAGTTTGTTCTAGTGTTCATTTAGTGTTTTGTCTTTCATTTAATAAATTCAGTATGTATTCATCACCCGCTGCGCCTTGGTCCGTTCATTCACCACAAGACGAACGTTACAGAATCACCCACCAAACCCGGATCAAGCAGCGGGTTAACGGGCAACAGCGACAGCAGCAGTGGTTCAAGGAGGAATGGACATGGGAGGAGATTCTGGACGGAGAAGGACCCTGGGCAGAGCCAGAGGAGTGTCGCCGCCCCAAAGCGGAGCTGGAGGCATCTAAAGCGGAGAGGCGGCATTATGAGGCGCTAGCAAGGCAGAGCGGCTGGAAGCCCGAGAGGCTCACCCAAAAATTTCTTGGGGGGGGCCTAAAGGGGAGTGTGGCGAAGTCAGGTAGGAGACCTGCGCCAACTTCCCGGGCTTACCGTGGAGAGCGAGAGTACGGGCAGACACCGTGTTACGCAGTAGAGCGCATGGTGTCTCCTGTACGTGCTCATAGCCCGGTGCGGGTTATTCCACCTCCCCGCACTAGCCGGGCTAGAGTGAGCATTGAGCCAAGTGCCATGAAGCCGGCTCAACATATCTGGCCTCCAGTACGTCTCCTCGGGCCGGTGTACATGGCACCAGCCTTACGCATGGTGTCCCCGGTTCGCCAACACAGCCCAGTGCGGGTTATTCCACCTCCCCGCACTGGACGGGCTACGGGGAGCATTCAACCAGGTAAGGTTGGGCAGGCTCAGTGCTCAAGGGAGCCAGTACGCCTGCACGGTCCGGTATATCCGGCGCCACCTTCCCGCCCCAGCTCAGTACCACCAGTGCCTACACCACGCACCAGGCTTCCAGTGCGTCTCCAGAGCCCTGTTCCTCCTCCACGCACTCTCCATATGGTGCATGTCTCCAGCCCAGTACCTCCAGTTCCGGCACCACGCACCAAGCCTCCTGTGCGTCTCCAGAGCCCTGTACGCACTGTTCCTTCTCCCCGCACTCGCCCTGAGGTGCGTGCCCTCAGCCCGGTACCTCCAGTTCCGGTACCACGCACCAGGCCTATAGTGCGCTTTGAGAATCCAGTGTGCCCTGTTCCTGCTCCCCGCACTAGCCTTGAGGTGCGTGTCTCCAGTCCGGTACCACCAGTTCCGGCACCACGCACTAGGCCTGCTGTGCGCCTCAGCAGGTCGGAGTCGGCCGTCTGCCCAACGCCGCCTGCACTGCTCGTCTGCCCAGCATCGTCTGAGCCATCCGTCTGTCCAGCGCCGTCTGAGCCATCCGTCTGCCCAGCGCCGTCTGAGCCATCCGTCTGCCCAGCGCCGTCTGAGCCATCCGTCTGCCCAGCGCCGTCTGAGCCATCCGTCTGCCCAGCGCCGTCTGAGCCATCCGTCTGCCACGAGCCATTAGAGCCGCCCGTCTGTCCCGAGCCATTAGAGCCGTCCGTCAGTCAGGAGCCGCTAGAGCCGTCCGTCAGTCAGGAGCTGCCAGAGCCGCCAGCCAGTCAGGAGCTGCCAGAGCCGCCAGCCAGTCAGGAGCTGCCAGAGCCGCCAGCCAGTCAGGAGCTGCCAGAGCCGCCAGCCAGTCAGGAGCTGCCAGAGCTGCCTTCCAGTCATGAGATGCCTTCCAGTCATGAGCTGCCCTACAGTCATGAGCTGCCCTACAGTCATGAGCTGCCCTACAGTCATGAGCTGCCCTACAGTCATGAGCTGCCAATCAGTCCGGAGCTGCCACTCAGTCCGGAGCTGCCAATAGTCCAGAGTTGTCCCTCTGTCCTAAGCTACCTCTCTGTCCGGAGCGATCTCTCTGTCCTGAGCTACCTCTCTGTCCTGAGCTACCTCTCTGTCCTGAGCTACCTCTCTGTCCTGAGCTACCTCTCTGTCCTGAGCTACCTCTCTGTCCTGAGCTACCTCTGTGTCCTGAGCTACCTCTCTGTCCTGAGTTGTCTCCTCTATTTAGGAGGGGCGTTGGTGAAGGTTCCTGGACCATGGTCGGGGGCGAGGGTCGCCACTCAAGGGACGCTAAGGAGGGGGACAAAGACAGTGGTGGAGTGGTGTCCTCGTCCACCGCCGGAGCCGCCACCGCGGACAGATGCCCACCCAGACCCTCCCCTTGAGTTTTAGGGGTGCGCCCGGAGTTCGCACCTTGAGGGGGGGGTTCTGTCACGTTCCTGACCTGTTTTCTGTTGTTTTGTATGTGTTTAGTTGGTCAGGGCGTGAGTTGGGGTGGGTAGTCTATGTTATGTGTTTTCTATGTTGGGTTAATGGTTTGCCTGGTATGGTTCTCAATTAGAGGCAGGTGTTTGACGTTTCCTCTGATTGAGAGCCATATTAAGGTAGGTTGTTCTCACTGTTTGTTTGTGGGTGATTGTTCCTGTGTCAGTGTATACCACATGGGACTGTTTCGTTTGTTCGTTCGTTTTAGGTAGTCTGTTCCTGTTCGTGCGTTCTTCGTCTATATGTAAGTTTGTGTGTTTCAGGTCTGTTGCCTTCGTTTATTGTTTTGTAGTTTGTTCTAGTGTTCATTTAGTGTTTTGTCTTTCATTTAATAAATTCAGTATGTATTCATCACCCGCTGGGCCTTGGTCCGTTCATTCACCACAAGACGAACGTTACAGAGACTAACAGAGTCCAGAGATACTGCTGTCATTACAGAGACGAACAGAGTCCAGAGATACTGCTGGCCTTACAGAGACTAACAGAGCCCAGAGATACTACTGTCATTATAGAGACTAACAGAGTCCAGAGATACTGCTGTCATTATAGAGACTAACAGAGACACTGCTGTCATTACAGAGACTAACAAAGCCCAGAGATACTGTTGTCATTATAGAGACTAACAGAGATACTGCTGTCATTATAGAGACTAACAGAGATACTGCTGTCTTTACAGAGACTAACAGAGATACTGCTGTCATTACAGAGACTAACAGAGTCCAGAGATACTGCTGTCATTACAGAGACTAACAGAGATACTGCTGTCATTACAGAGACTAACAGAGTCCAGAGATACTGCTGTCATTATAGAGACTAACAGAGCCCAGAGATACTGCTGTCATTACAGAGACTAACAGAGATTACTGCTGTCATTATAGAGACTAACAGAGCCCAGAGATACTGCTGTCATTACAGAGACTAACAGAGCCCAGAGATACTGCTGTCATTATAGAGACTAACAGAGCCCAGAGATACTGTTGTCATTACAGAGACTAACAGAGATACTGCTGTCATTACAGAGACTAACAGAGATACTGCTGTCATTACAGAGACTAACAGAGCCCAGAGATACTGCTGTCATTACAGAGACTAACAGAGATACTGCTGTCATTACAGAGACTAACAGAGTCCAGAGATACTGCTGTCATTATAGAGACTAACAGAGCCCAGAGATACTGTTGTCATTACAGAGACTAACAGAGATTACTGCTGTCATTATAGAGACTAACAGAGCCCAGAGATACTGCTGTCATTACAGAGACTAACAGAGCCCAGAGATACTGCTGTCATTACAGAGACTAACAGAGATACTGCTGTCATTATAGAGACTAACAGAGAGACTAACAGAGATACTGCTGTCATTACAGAGACTAACAGAGATACTGCTGTCTTTACAGAGACTAACAGAGTCCAGAGATACTGCTGTCATTACAGAGACATGCTCCTTTGTTGGGACTAATTGTGATGACGGGAGTGTGGAGGGCGGAGCGATGCCTTTCGGTGTGTAAAGCGGCGTTCTAATGGAAGGCTTATCTGTGTTATTGTACACTGCGTTATCTCCTGGTTCGCTAGTCGCTCCATGACCTTGGAGAAGATATAAACGCCTACGGTTCTCTATGTTACCTCGGAAATAAGGGACAGCTGTGGAGTCCCTTTGCAGAGTTCATTTTTCCAAGACAATGTACAGAACGGAGGCGTTTATCCTGCTTATACCACAATTACCAAAGAAGTCAATACTAAAGCATTTACCGTTAGAAAGGAAAACACTTGGCTGATATTTTAGTTTTTTTTAAAGATAATTCATTTTTTTGCTTGCTAGAGACCCGACCCAGTCGTTCGTTCGATTAGTTAGATATTTATGGACAAAAACCAGTTGTTCGCTCTAAACTGAACAAAAAAATAGAAAACGCAACATGTAACGTGTTGGTCCCATGTTTAATGTTAATGAGCTGAAATAAAAGACACCAGAATTGTTCCATACAAAAAACGTATTTCTCTCAAATGTTGCTGTGCACTAATTTGTTTACATCCCTGTTAGTGAGCATTTATCCTTTGCCAAGACAATCCATCCACCTGACAGGTGTGTTATATCAAGAAGCTCATTAATTAGCATGATCATTACACAGGTGCACCTTGTGCTGGGGACAATAAAAGGCCACTCTAAAATGTGCAGTTTTGTCACAAAACACAATGCCACAGATGTCTCAAGTTTTGAAGGAGTGTGGAATTGACCTGCTGACTGCAGTAACGTCTACCAGAGCTGTTGCCAGATAATTTAATGTTCATTTCTCTACCATAAGCCACCTGGCTCAGATCAGGTTCTGAAGGTTTCGTTGCCATAGCAATGCAAATCCAGTGGCAGAGGGAGGTGTTTAGTCCCAGGGTCCTTAGCTTAGTGATGAGCTTTGAGGGTACTATGGTGTTGAACGCTGAGCTGTAGTCAATGATTAGCATTCTCACATAGGTGTTCCTTTTGTCCAGGTGAGAAAGGGCAGTGTGGAGTGGAGATTACATCATCTGTTTGTGTGGTATGAAAATTTAAGTGGGTTTAGTGTTTCTGGGATAATGTTGTTGATGTGAACCATGACCAGCCTTTCAAAGCACTTCATGGCTACAGACATGAGTGCTATGGGTCGGTAGTCATTTAGGCAGGTTACCTTAGTGTTCTTGGGCACAGGGACTATGGTGGTCTGCTTGAAACATGTTGGTATTACAGACTCAGTCAGGCAGAGGTTGAAAATGTCAGTGAAGACACCTGCCAGTTGGTCAGCACATGCCTGGAACACACGTCCTGGTAATCCGTCTGGCCCTGCAGCCTTGTGTATGTTGACCTGTTTAAAGGTCTTACTCACATCGGCTGCGGAGAGCGTGATCACACAGTCATCCGGAACAGCTGATGCTCTCATGCATGTTTCAGTGTTACTTGCCTCGAAGCGAGCATATAAGATATTTAGCTCGTCTGGTAGGCTCGTGTCACTGGGCAGCTCGCGGCTGTGCTTCCCTTTGTAGTCTGTAATAGTTTGCAAGCCCTGCCACATCCGTCGAGCGTCGGAGCCGGTGTAGTACGATTTGATCTTAGTCCTGTATTGATGCTTTGCCTGTTTGATGGTTTGTCGATGGGCATAGCAGCATTTTTTTATCAGCTTCTGGGTTAGAGTCCCGCTCCTTGAAATCGGCAGTTCTACCCTTTAGCTCAGTGCGAATGTTGCCTGTAATCCATGGCTTCTGGTTGGGGTATGTACGTACAGTCACTGTGGGGACGACGTCCTCGATGCACTTATTGATGAAGCCGGTGACTGATGTGGTGTACTCCTCAATGTCATCAGAGGAATCCCGTAACATATTCCAGTCCGTGCTGCAAAACAGTGCTGTAGCATCTGCTTCATCTGACCACTTTTTGTAGACCGAGTCACTGATGCTTCCTGCTTAAATTTTCCGCTTGTAAGCAGGAATCAGGAGGATAGAATTATGGTCAGGGAGAGCTTTGCACGGATCTCTGTTTTCCTCTGGTTGCACATTTAACATAGAAATGTTGTAAAATGGATTTAAGTTTCCCTGCATTAAAGAGTCCGGCCACTAGGAGCACCGCCTCAGGATGGGAGTATTCCTGTTTGCTTATGGCGGTATATACAGCTCATTGAGCGCGGTTTAAGTGCCAGCATCGGTCTGTGGTGGTATGAAGACAGCTACTAAAAATACAGATGAAAACTCTCTAGGGAGATAGTGTGGTCTACAGCTTATCATGAGATACTCTACCTCAGGTGAGCAAAACCTTGAGACTTCCTTAGATATCGTGCACCAGCTGTTGTTTACAAATATACATAGACCGCCATCCCTTGTCTTACCAGAGGCTGCTGTTCTGTCCTGCCGATACAGTGTATAACCTGCCACCCCTTGTCTTACCAGAGGCTGCTGTTCTATCCTGCTGATACAGTGTATAACCCGCCACCCCTTGTCTTACCAGAGGCGTCTGTTCTATCCTGCTGATACAGTGTAAAACCTGCCACCCCTTGTCTTACCAGAGGCTGCTGTTCTATCCTGCTGATACAGTGTATAACCTGCCACCCCTTGTCTTACCAGAGGCTGCTGTTCTGTCCTGCTGATACAGTGTATAACCTGCCACCCCTTGTCTTACCAGAGGCTGCTGTTCTATCCTGATGATACAGTGTATAACCTGCCACCCCTTGTCTTACCAGAGGCTGCTGTTCTGTCCTGCTGATACAGTGTATAACCAGCCACCCCTTGTCTTACCAGAGGCTGCTGTTCTATCCTGATGATACAGTGTATAACCAGCCACCCCTTGTCTTACCAGAGGATGCTGTTCTATCCTGCTGATACAGTGTATAACCAGCCAGCTGTATGTTCTTAATGTCGTCGTTCAGCCACGACTCGGTGAAACATAAGATATGACCGTTTCTAATGTCCCGTTGGTAGGATGTCTTTCAGCTCGTCCCATTTATTTTCCAGCGAATGAACATTAGCTGGCAGGACGGAAGGCAAAGGGCAGATTAGCCAATCGTCGCCTGATCCTCACAAGGCACCCTGATCTTTTTCCGCGAAATTTCAGTTTCCTTCTTCAGCGAATCGCTGGGATCTGGGCCTGGTCGGGTGTCTGTATATACACTGCTCAAAAAAATAAAGGGAACACTTAAACAACACAATGTAGCTCCAAGTCAATCACACTTCTGTGAAATCAAACTGTCCACTTAGGAAGCAACACTGATTGACAATAAATTTCATATGCTGTTTTGCAAATGGAATAGACAAAAGGTGGAAATTATAGGCAATTAGCAAGACACCCCCAATAAAGGAGTGTTTCTGCAGGTGGTGACCACAGACCACTTCTCAGTTCCTATGCTTCCTGGCTGATGTTTTGGTCACTTTTGAATGCTGGTGGTGCTTTCACTCTAGTGGTAGCATGAGACGGAGTCTACAACCCACACAAGTGGCTCAGGTAGTGCAGCTCATCCAGGATGGCACATCAATGCGAGCTGTGGCAAGAAGGTTTGCTGTGTCTGTCAGCGTAGTGTCCAGAGCATGGAGGCGCTACCAGGAGACAGGCCAGTACATCAGGAGACGTGGAGGAGGCCGTAGGAGGGCAACAACCCAGCAGCAGGACCGCTACCTCCGCCTTTGTGCAAGGAGGAGCACTGCCAGAGCCCTGCAAAATGACCTCCAGCAGGCCACAAATGTGCATGTGTCAGCATATGGTCTCACAAGGGGTCTGAGGATCTCATCTCGGTACCTAATGGCAGTCAGGCTACCTCTGGCGAGCACATGGAGGGCTGTGCGGCCCCACAAAGAAATGCCACCCCACACCATGACTGACCCACCGCCAAACCGGTCATGCTGGAGGATGTTGCAGGCAGCAGAACGTTCTCCACGGCGTCTCCAGACTCTGTCACGTCTGTCACATGTGCTCATGTGCTCAGTGTGAACCTGCTTTCATCTGTGAAGAGCGCAGGGCGCCAGTGGCGAATTTGCCAATCTTGGTGTTCTCTGGCAAATGCCAAACGTCCTGCACGGTGTTGGGCTGTAAGCACAACCCCCACCTGTGGACGTCGGGCCCTCATACCACCCTCATGGAGTCTGTTTCTGACCGTTTGAGCAGACACATGCACATTTGTGGCCTGCTGGAGGTCATTTTGCAGGGCTCTGGCAGTGCTCCTCCTTGCACAAAGGCGGAGGTAGCGGTCCTGCTGCTGGGTTGTTGCCCTCCTACGGCCTCCTCCACGTCTCCTGATGTACTGGCCTGTCTCCTGGTAGCGCCTCCATGCTCTGGACACTACGCTGACAGACACAGCAAACCTTCTTGCCACAGCTCGCATTGATGTGCCATCCTGGATGAGCTGCACTACCTGAGCCACTTGTGTGGGTTGTAGACTCCGTCTCATGCTACCACTAGAGTGAAAGCACCACCAGCATTCAAAAGTGACCAAAACATCAGCCAGGAAGCATAGGAACTGAGAAGTGGTCTGTGGTCACCACCTGCAGAAACACTCCTTTATTGGGGGTGTCTTGCTAATTGCCTATAATTTCCACCTTTTGTCTATTCCATTTGCACAACAGCATGTGAAATTTATTGTCAATCAGTGTTGCTTCCTACGTGGACAGTTTGATTTCACAGAAGTGTGATTGACTTGGAGTTACATTGTGTTGTTTAAGTGTTCCCTTTATTTTTTTGAGCAGTGTATATATCCCTCCCATCTGACTCATTAAAGAAGAACTCTTTGTCCAGGTAATCGCTGTTCTGTTTTTCAGAAGCTCTTTTCGGTCATAAGAGACGATAGCAGCAACATTATGTACAAAACAAGTTACAAACAATACGGAAAAAAAAGAAAAAAACATAGAATGGTTGGTTAAGAGCGAATAAGACGGCAGCTCTTCCCTCTGGCGCCATCGTAGTCATTTTCCCAGAAATCTTGAGTTTAACTCAGAGTTGACCAAAGTTGCCTCAGTATCTTCTCAAAACTTGCTTCATAGGAATCTCCTCAGCAAACAACATGATGCCATAGCCCCCCCCCGGTACCTTGTAGTCTCTAGAGACATGTCTCCAACGTCACGTCACATCTCTGCAGGAGACGCACCAGAACAGTTCTCGCGTCAGGCAGAGAACCGAAGCTCTTTGTTCTCAGATCAATCCATTTGGGAATATTCTACATTAAACATAAAGCCTTTGGGAATATTCTACATTAACATAAACCCCCCGCTAGCCGGTTGGTTTGTGTTAGTGGTTGTTTTCATTGTTGTACCTCAATGTATTTGAAATGTCTTTGAAAAATGACATTTTGCATTGTTGTACCAGTTGTAACCTGTCACGTTGTGTTCACGGTAATGTCTAAATGACGAAGCAGATTTTATTTGGAACGGCTCAGCTTTCTTTTATTATGCAAAATAACATTCCTGTTCTCTGTAGAGATCAATTCAGTAAAACTCCTTGATGTTATGAGTCACAATTGTATAATTTCTTAATTGAAAATACATTTCTTTAACACCTTAACTTGTGTTTGTGCTGATCCAGGAGATATGAAAACCGTTCTCCTTTTACTCTGCGAATATCCTCCCTGCGACATGTGCCGTTATCTGATATGAACAATGGGCAGTGGGAGACACAGTGCTGTACAGACAGAGTAGCATCATTGGGCAGTGGGAGACACAGTGCTGTACAGACAGAGTAGCATCATTGGGCAGTGGGAGACACAGTGCTGTACAGACAGAGTAGCATCATTGGGCAGTGGGAGACACAGTGCTGTACAGACAGAGTAGCATCATTGGGCAGTGGGAGACACAGTGCTGTACAGACAGAGTAGCATCATTGGGCAGTGGAGGACACAGTGCTGTACAGACAGAGTAGCATCATTGGGCAGTAGAGACACAGGGCTGTACAGACAGAGTAGCATCACTGGGCAGTAGAGACACAGGGCTGTACAGACTGAGTAGCATCACTGGGCAGTAGAGACACAGTGCTGTACAGACAGAGTAGCATCATTGGGCAGTGGAGACACAGTGCTGTACAGACAGAGTAGCATCATTGGGCAGTGGGAGACACAGTGCTGTACAGACAGAGTAGCATCATTGGGCAGTAGAGACACAGTGCTGTACAGTAGCATCAATATTTATCTAAGCCAGGCCTGAGAGTTAAATCCCTGACAAGAGAAGAGACTGGTAGAGAGAGAGAGAGAGAGAGAGAAGGAGAGAGAAGGAGAGAGAGAAGGAGAGAGAGAAGGAGAGAGAGAAGGAAAGAGAGAACAAGAGAAAGGGAGAAGAGACTGATAAAGAGAGAAGGAGAGAGAGAAGGAGAGAGAGAAGGAGAGAGAGAAGGAGAGACAGAAGGAGATAGATAGAAAGAGAAGGAGAGAGAGAAGGAGAGACAGAAGGAGAGAGAGAAGGAGAGAGAGAAGGAGAGAGAAGGAGAGAAAAGGAGAAGAGACTGATAAAGAGAGAAGGAGAGAGAGAAGGAGAGAGAAGGAGAGAGAGAAGGAGAGAGAGAAGGAAAGAGAGAACAAGAGAAAGGGAGAAGAGACTGATAAAGAGAGAAGGGAAGAGAGAAGGAGAGACAGAAGGAGAGAGAGAAGGAGAGAGAGAAGGAGAGACAGAAGGAGAGAGAGAAGGAAAGAGAGAAGGAGAGAGAGAACAAGAGAAAGGGAGAAGAGACTGATAAAGAGAGAAGGGAAGAGAGAAGGAGAGAGAGAAGGAGAGAGAGAAGGAGAGACAGAAGGAGAGAGAGAAGGAAAGAGAGAAGGAGAGAGAGAAGGAGAGAGAAGGAGAGAGAGAAGGAGAGAGAGAAGGGAAGAGAGAGAAGGAGAGAGAGAAAGGAGAGAGAGAAGGAGAGAGAGAAGGAGAGAGAGAGAGAGAAGGAGAGAGAGAAGGAGAGAGAGAGAAGGAGAGAGAGAGAAGGAGAGAGAGAGAAGGAGAGAGAGAGAAGGAGAGAGAGAGAAGGAGAGAGAGAGAAGGAGAGAGAAAGAAGGAGAGAGAGAAGGAGAGAGAGAAGGAGAGAGAGAAGGAGAGAGAGAGAGAGAAGGAGAGAAAGAAGGAGAGAGAGAAGGAGAGAGACTGATAAAGAGAAGAGAGAGAGGGAGACTCATAAAGGCTGTCTCTAACCCTGCTGTGAGATGGTTCTTCTAGAGAGTTGAGCTGAGGAGCCCAGCATCAGAGATCCGTGTGTGTGTGCGTGTGTGCGTGTGTGCGTGTGTGCGTGCGTGTGCATGTGTGTGTGTGTGTGTGTGTGTGTGTGTGTGTGTGTGTGTGTGTGTGTGTGTGTGTGTGTGTGTGTGTGTGTGTATGTGTATGTGTATGTGTGTGTGTGTGTGTGTGTGCGCGTCCGTGCGTGCGTGTGTGTGTGTGTGTGCGTGTGTGTGTGTTTTAACACACAGTCCCATTCCGTAGGTCTCTAGCAGGCATCTCCAGGCTGTTTGCAGTACGTGCTTCAAACAGAAGAAGAGTCTTGGCTACTTTACATTCAGAGAATCTCCGAGGCTTTGTTCTAACATTGGATTAAATACACACTGAGCTGCTGCTATCACTTCTCTGGGACTGTACAACATCGGGCGTTTTGGAGTAATGGGAATACATTTCTTTCTGTGCTGAGCTGGAGGAAAGAGCCCTGGAGAAATGATTCCCATTTGTAATAAGATCTGCTAGGTTAGTTGAGCAAAAAAAAAAACACACAGTAAAAAGACATCCAGTAATTGGAACAAACCAGAGTACATTTCTTATTTATATTTTAGAAATTAAAATTACTATAAAGATGCAAATAATTTGTAGCCTCTATTTAGGTGATTGTCACTCATATTCCTGTTTAGTTTTAGTTTCTGTTCATCTAATTTATATCTGCTGTCTGAGGTTTAATAACACATATCACCACTGACCACTGACTGACCACTGACTGACCACTGACCACTGACTGACCACTGACTGACCACTGACTGACCACTGACCACTGACTGACCACTGACTGACCACTGACCACTGACTGACCACTGACTGACCACTGACTGACCACTGACTGACCACTGACCAACCACTGACTGACCACTGACTGACCACTGACTGACCACTGACTGACCACTGACTGACCACTGACCACTGACTGACCACTGACTGACCACTGACCACTGACTGACCACTGACTGACCACTGACTGACCACTGACCACTGACTGACCACTGACTGACCACTGACTGACCACTGACTGACCACTGACTGACCACTGACTGACCACTGACTGACCACTGACTGACCACTGACCACTGACTGACCACTGACTGACCACTGACTGACCACTGACCACTGACTGACCACTGACTGACCACTGACTGACCACTGACTGACCACTGACTGACCACTGACCACTGACCACTGACTGACCACTGATCATGCTGGAGGGTCATGTCAGGATGAGCCTGCAGGAAGGGTACCACATGAGGGAGGAGGATGTCTTCCCTGTAACGCACAGCGTTGAGATTGCCTGCAATGACAACAAGCTCAGTCCGATGATACTGTGACACACCGCCCCAGACCATGACGGACCCTCCTCCTCCAAATCGATCCCGCTCCAGAGTACAGGCCTCGGTTTAACGCTCATTCCTTCGACGATAAACGCGAATCCGATCATCACCCCTGGTGAGACAAAACCGGGACTCGTCAGTGAAGAGCACTTTTTGCCAGTCCTATCTGGTCCAGGGACGGTGGGTTTGTGCCCATAGGCGACGTTGTTGCCGGTGATGTCTGGTGAGGACCTGCTTTACAACAGGCCTACAAGCCCTCAGTCCAGCCTCTCTCAGCCTATTGCGGACAGTCTGAGCACTGATGGAGGGATTGTGCGTTCCTGGTGTAACTCGGGCAGTTGTTGTTGCCATCCTGTACCTGTCCCGCAGGTGTGATGTTCAGATGTACCGATCCTGTGCAGGTGTTGTTTCACGTGGTCTGCCATTGCGAGGGCGATCAGCTGTCCGTCCTGTCTCCCTGTAGCGCTGTCTTAGGCGTCTCACAGTACGGATATTGCAATTTATTGCCCTGGCCACATCTGCAGTCCTCATGCCTCCTTGCAGCATGCCTAAGGCACGTTCACGCAGATGAGCAGGGACCCTGGGCATCTTTCTTTTGTTGTTTTTCAGTCAGTAGAAAGGCCTCTTTAGTGTCCTAAGTTTTCATAACTGTGACCTTAATTGCCTACCGTCTGTAAGCTGTTAACGACCGTTCCACACGTGCATGTTCATTAATTGTGTATGGTTCATTGAACAAGCATGGGAAACAGTGTTTAAACCCTTTACAATGAAGATCTGTGAAGTTATTTGGATTTTCACTAATTATCTTTGAAAGACGGGGTCCTGAAAAAGGGACGTTTCTTCTTTTGCTGAGTTTAGTTTGTTTGTATTTCTGAGTGACATCATTGACTAAAACAAAAAAGGCAAAGACACATAATTTTGTATTTCCTGTAAATGTCAGTACATGGTGGATACGGAACACTACAGTAGCTACCAGGAAGTTGATATGGTACACTACTGTAGCTACCAGGAAGTTGATACGGTACACTACTGTAGCGACCAGGAAGTTGATACGGTACACTACTGTAGCGACCAGGAAGTTGATATGGTACACTACTGTAGCGACCAGGAAGTTGATATGGTACACTACTGTAGCGACCAGGAAGTTGATATGGTACACTACTGTAGCGACCAGGAAGTTGATATGGTACACTACAGTAGCTACCAGGAAGTTGATACGGTACACTACAGTAGCTACCAGGAAGTTGATACGGTACACTACTGTAGCGACCAGGAAGTTGATACGGTACACTACAGTAGCTACCAGGAAGTTGATACGGTACACTACAGTAGCGACCAGGAAGTTGATACGGTACACTACTGTAGCGACCAGGAAGTTGATACGGTACACTACTGTAGCTACCAGGAAGCTGATACGGTACACTACTGTAGCGACCAGGAAGTTGATACGGTACACTACAGTAGCGACCAGGAAGTTGATACGGTACACTACTGTAGCGACCAGGAAGTTGATACGGAACACTACAGTAGCTACCAGGAAGTTGATATGGTACACTACAGTAGCTACCAGGAAGTTGATACGGTACACTACAGTAGCTACCAGGAAGTTGATACGGTACACTACTGTAGCGACCAGGAAGTTGATACGGTACACTACAGTAGCTACCAGGAAATGCAGGTGTGTAATTCCCACTCTCCACCACCATATTGACCTCGGAGTACAGTAACGCCTTTGACTGGCAGGTTATGATTGTGGACTACAGGAAAAAGGAGACCGAGCACGCCCCCATTCTCATCGACGGGGCTGCAGTGGAGCAGGTTGAGAGCTTAAAGTTCCTTGGCGTCCACATCACCAACAAAATAACATGGTCCCAGCACACCAAGACAGTCGTGAAGAGGGCACAACAAAACCTATTCCCCCTCAGGAGACTGAAAAGATTTGGCATGGGTCCTCAGATCCTCAAAAGGTTCTACAGCTGCACCATCGAGAGCGTCCTGACTGGTTACATCACTGCCTGGTATGGCAACTGCTCGACCTCCGACCGCAAGGCACTACAGAGGGTAGTGTGGACGGCCTTGTACATCACCGGGGCCATCCAGGACCTCTATACCAGGCGGTGTCAGAGGAAGGCCCTAAAAATTGTCAAAGACTCCAGCCACCCCAGTCATAGACTGTTCTCTCTACTACCGCATGGCAAGCGGTACCGGAGAGCCAAGTCTAGGTCCAAGAGGTTTCTAAACAGCTTCTAACCCAAAGCCATAAGACTCCTGAACAGCTAATCAAATGGATACCCGGACTATTTGCATGTCCCCCCCTATTTTACACTGCTGCTACTTTCTGTTGTTATCATCTATGCATAGTCACTTTAATAATTCTACCTACATGTACATATTACCTCAACTAACCGGTGCCCAAGCACATTGACTCTGTACCGGTACCCCCTGTATATAGCCTCCACATTGACTCTGTACCGGTACCCCCTGTATATAGCCTCCACATTGACTCTGTACCGGTACCCCCTGTATAAAGCCTCCACATTGACTCTGTACCGGTACCCCCTGTATATAGCCTCCACATTGACTCTGTACCGGTACGCCCCTGTATATAGCCTCCACATTGACTCTGTACTGGTACCCCCTGTATATAGCCTCCACATTGACTCTGTACCGGTACCCCCTGTATATAGCCTCCACATTGACTCTGTACCGGTACCCCCTGTATATAGCCTCCACATTGACTCTGTACCGGTACCCCCTGTATATAGTCTCCACATTGACTCTGTACCGGTACCCCCTGTATATAGTCTCGCTATTGTTATTTTACTGCTGCTCTTTAATTACTTGTTACTTTTATTTCTTATTCTTATCCGTATTTTTTTTAAACTGCATTGTTGGTTAGGGGCTCATAAGTAAGCATTTCACTGTAATGTCTACACCTGTTGTATTCGGTGCATGTGACTAATCAAATGATGTGATGATGATATGACCTGTGTTGCCATGTCATTACTCTGGGCTCTATGATCATATTATGGGCTCTGGTCTAGAGTAGTGTACTATATAGGGAATAGGGCTCTGGTCTAAAGTAGTGCACTATATAGGGAATAGGGTTCCATAGGGCTCTGGTCTAAAGTAGTGCACTATATAGGGAATAGGGTTCCATAGGGCTCTGGTCTGAAGTAGTGCACTATATAGGGAATAGGGTTCCATAGGGCTCTGGTCTAAAGTAGTGCCCTATATAGGGAATAGGGTGCCATTTGGGGAGTTTCCGCTGTCTCTTTGTCTGCTTGTTATAACATTACTGAATTATTGACCAGTCTGGAGTCTCGAGAGAAAGAGCATGTGGTCTGGTGAACCCAGTCTGAAGTCATATTGAGCCTCTTCTAGCTCGCGGGTGTGTGTGTGTGTGTGTGTGTGTGTGTGTGTGTTGCTCTTCTTGCTCTTGGAGCCCAGGAGAGAAAATAGTTAAGCCTTCCATTTCGTAATATGAGAAGGTCCATATATGATTTCCCTTCCTGTCTGATACTGTATCCAAACCACCGTTCACAGTATTTCAGTGGCTGAGAGTTAGAATCTAGAGATAGCATTGCACTCTCTGGCTGATATCAAAACCTAATTTGTGATCAGGGTTTATTCTGGATCAAAAAGAGCTTAGGTGGTGGGCGTGGTAATGGGCGTGGTAATGGGCGTGGTCAGCCTGTCGCCGTGGCGAGAGAGGCACCCCCCCATCTTGGCGGTGTAGAGAAATGGTTTTAATATTTTAGCCAATTTCCTGCAACTACACATTGAAAATGTTTGTTTTTAAAGCTAATTTCCTGCAATTCTACACATTTTGACTTGGACCTGAGAGAAAATGTTGCAGAATTTCCTGTAGATCTACATATTGGAGCTGAGAGAACATTTAGTATGCATTGTTGTCATGGCTAATGCTGTGTTCTTTTGCTCAAACATAATTACCAAATCAAAATCGCTAAATTCATTGTTTAGGGAATTTTTTATTCTCCCAGAATGTCTAGATTTTTGGGGGGTGATTGTTAATTCTCAAAGATGATATTATTGAAAATATATAGTTCCATTATCTTTTATACAGACTTTATAGTGATGTTAGTCCAGATACAGAGCCTTCGGAAAGTATTCACACCCCTTGACTTTTCCCACATTTTGTTGTAAAATTGATTAAATTGAGATATTGTCACTGATCTAGACACAATATTATGCATCATTATTATTCCGTAATATAAAAGTGGAATTATGTTTGTTTTAATTTTTTTATTAAAAATGAAAAGCTGAAATGTCTTGAGCCAATAAGTATTCAACCCCTTTGTTATGGTAAGGAGCCTAAATAAGTTTAGGGGTAAACATGTGCTTTAACAAGTCACATAATAAGTTGCATGGACTCACTCTGTGTGCAATAATAGTGTTTAACATGATTTATGAATGACTACCTCATCTCTGTACCCCACACATACAATTATCTGTAAGGTCCCTCAGTCCAGCAGTGAATTACAAGCACAGATTCAACCACAAAGACCAGGGAGGTTTTCCAATGCCTCACAAAGAAGGGCTCCTATTGGTCGATGGAAGAAGAAAAATAAGCAGACATTGAATATCCCTTTGAGCATGGTGAAGTTATTAATTACACTTTGGATGGTGTATCAATATACCCAGTCACTACAAAGATACAGGCGCCCTTCCTAACTCAGTTGCCGGAGAGGAAGGAAACCACTGAGGGATTTCACCATGCTGATTTTAAACCAGTTAGTGTTTAATGGCTGTGATAGGAGAACACTGAGGATGGATCAACAACATTGTAGTTATTCCACAATACTAACCTAATTGTAGCGGCAGCCTTCCTCCTCTTCGTCTGAAGAGGAGGTGTAGCAGGGATCGGACTAAGACGCAGCGTAGTTTGTGCTCAACATATTTAATTAAGACGAAATTAACGTGAACACTTACAAATACAAAATAACAAATGTGGCAAACCGATACAGTCCTATCTGGTGCAGAGAAAACACAAAGACAGGAAACAACCACCCACAAAATCCCAACACAAAACAAGCCACCTAAATATGATTCCCAATCAGAGACAACACAAAACACCTGCCTCTGATTGAGAACCATATTAGGCCAAACATAGAAACGGACAAACTAGACACACAACATAGAATGCCCACCCAGCTCACGTCCTGACCAACACTAAAACAAGTAAAACACACAAGAACTATTGTCAGAACGTGACACTAATTGACCGAGTGAAAAGAAGGAAGCTTGTACATCAGGGGTCACCTACCGGTCGAACGCCCGGTCAGTCTCCAAGGCATTCCAAGTCACCAAACAGTTCTGTAAAAAACAACAATAAAGTCTTCCATACCTATCATTGTATTTTTTTTACTCTGTTGAAGGTAGGTGCACTTGATTTAGCAGCCCTAATGCCGGGAAGGTAAAGTGTTCCCATTATGAACCATTTCCCGGCAGGCCCAGAAGGCAAATCAAGGGCACCTATAGGCCTTCTGCTGGCCAATCAGATAGATCAGATCACCTGTTTCCTCTTGCCATAGACTGTAAAAAGCAGGGGTGTAAAGTACTTAAGTAAAAATACTCGAAAGTACTACTTAAGTTGTTTTTTGGGTATCTATACTTTACTATATATATTTTTGACTACTTCTACATTTACTTCACTACATTCCTAAAGAAAATAATGTACTTTTTTACTCCATACATTTTCTCTGAAAACCAAAAGTACTCGTTACATTTTGAATGGCTAGAAGGACAGGAAAATGGTCCAATGCACTTATCAAGAGAACATACCTGGTCATCCCTACTGACTCTGATCTGTCGTACTAACTAAACACAAATGCCTTGTTTGTAAATGATGTCTGTTGGAGTGTCCCCCTGGCTATCTGTCAATAACAAAAAACAAGAAAATGGTGCAGCCTGGTTCGCTTAATATAAGGAACATAAAATGATTTATACTTTTACTTTCAATACTTAAGTATATTTGAGCAATTACATTTACTTTTTGATACTTAAGTATATTTAAAACAAAAATACTTTTAGACTTTTACTCAAGTAGTATTTTACTGGGTGACTTTCACTTTTAGTTGTGTCATTTTCTATTAAGGTATTTTAACTTTTACTCAAGTAGGACAATTGGGTACTTTTTCCAGCAAAGTTGATACTGTGAGATGTAAAACCTTTTGAAAATGATGACTAGAGACTCAACTAATAGAGCAAAGAGCTTCTGTTTTAATGTGTAAGTTCATGTTTATTATGTTATTATGTTATTCAGCCAACGCTTTGTTCAACACCTTTTATAAGCCATATGTACATGTGCCTTTAAACAAAATGTACGTAGTTCTGTCCTTGAGCTGTTCTTGTCTATTAATGTTCTGTATTCTGTCATGTTTTCATGTGTTGTCTGGACACCAGGAAGAGTAGCTGCTGCTTTTGCAACAGCTAATGGGGATCCTAATAAAATAGGAAATACCAAATACCTAAAATATAAGCTTTAAATGCCATCAGCACTGCAGCTGTAATGAATGAGAATAGTAAAGTGTTTCTATGAGCTTGTTATTACTAGCAGCTTGTGTCTTTTTAATATCGAGGAATATTTCACTTTCTCTGGTCATAGGAGTAACAACATGAATTGGTGCATGAGGCAGAAATAATGCAGTGTGACTTGAGTTTTGCCATCAGCTGGAAGACGGTGTCCCCTTTTCTCAGCGGAGGGAAGGAGGGAGGGTGAGTCGGGTGAGAGGCAGCCTCCCCGCTGTTCCCTCCCTCTCTCCCCTCAGACTGACCGTCAGACGCAGGCCATCAGTCCAGTAAAACAAAACTTTTTTTTTAAATGAATTGTTATGCTCACTTAGCTGTGCCTCAAGTAATACAACAAATTATCTATTACCAGTATGATCATATAGCCATTTAAAAAAATATATATAATTTCTAAATGATTTGAGAAGAAGAACATTGGCAGGGCATTTCAAGCATAGTCAATCTGTCAATCTGCAATGTATTGGGCCTAGAGCCAATATGCAGTGATAATGTATTGGGCCTATAGCCAATCTGCAGTGATAATGTATTGGGCCTATAGCCAATATGCAGTGATAATGTATTGGGCCTATAGCCAATATGCAGTGATAATGTATTGGGCCTATAGCCTACTGAGCATAGCCAATATGCAGTGATAATGTATTGGGCCTATAGCCTACTGAGCATAGCCAATATGCAGTGATAATGTATTGGGCCTATAGCCTACTGAGCATAGCCAATATGCAGTGATAATGTATTGGGCCTATAGCCTACTGAGCATAGCAAATATGCAGTGATAATGTATTGGGTCTATAGCCTACTGAGCATAGCAAATATGCAGTGATAATGTATTGGGTCTATAGCCTACTGAGCATAGCAAATATGCAGTGATAATGTATTGGGTCTATAGCCTACTGAGCATAGCCAATATGCAGTGATAATGTATTGGGCCTATAGCCTACTGAGCATAGCCAATATGCAGTGATAATGTATTGGGCCTATAGCCTACTGAGCAGTGATAATTCATTGGGCCTATAGCCAATATGCAGTGATAATGTATTGGGCCTATAGCCTACCAGATTGCTACATAACTGGTTTTCATTGGTTAATGGTGTACAGTGGTGGAAAAGTACCTAATTGTCATACTTGACTAAAAGTAAAGACACCTTAATAGAAAATGACTCACGTAAAAGTGACAGTCACCCAGTAAAATACTAAAATTAAAAAATTAAAATACTACTTGAGTAAAAGTTTTAAAGTATTTGGTTTGAAATATAAAAGTATATTAAGTATCAAAAGTAAAAGTAAAACTATAAATAATTTCAAATTCATTATATTACGCAAACCAGACTGCACCATTGTCTTGTTTTTTAAATGTACGGATACCCAGGGGGCCACACTCCAACAGACCTCATTTACAAACGAAGCATTTGTGTTTAGTGAGTCCGCCAGATCAGATGCAGTAGGGATGACCAGGGATGTTCTCTGTTTAGTGAGTCCTCCAGATCAGAGGCAGTAGGGATGACCAGGGATTTTCTCTTTAAGAGCGTGAATACGTAACGACTTTCCTCTTCTTCTGACGAGGAGTAAGAGATATCGGACCAATGTGCAACGTGGTAAGTGTCCATTTTAATATATAAAACTGAACACTACAAAAATACAAAATAACAAAGTGAAATGAACAAACGAAAATCGAAACAGTCCCGTATGGTGCAAACACAGGAAACAACCACCCACAAAACACAAAGGAAAACAGGCTACCTAAATATGGCTCCCAATCAGAGACAACGACTGACACCTGCCTCTGATTGAGAACCATACTAGGCCAAACACATAGAAATAGAACAACAGAAAAACAACATAGACTGCCCACCCCAACTCACGCTCTGACCACACTAAAATAAAGACATAAAAAAGGAACTAAGGTCAGAACATGACAGAATTAGACAATTTTCCTGTCCTGCTAAGCATTCAAAATGTAACGAGTACTTTTGGGTGTCAGGGAAAATGCATGGAGTTGAAAGTACATTACTTTCTTTAGGAATATAGTGGAGTACATTTTTTCCCAAATATATAAATAGTAAAGTACAGATATATAAAAAAAAACGACTTAAGTAGTACTTTAAAGTATTTTTACTGAACTACTTTACACCACTGATGTTGTATAGGATTAAGTTTTTTTTATATATGAGCTGTAGATATAGGCTTGCTTTGGACTCAAAGTAATCCTGTCTCAAACGGTTGGTGGCCACCAAGCAACAAGTAATCCTGACTCAAACAGTTGGTGGCCACCAGGGAACAAGTAATCCTGACTCAAACGGTTGGTGGCCACCAAGGAACAAGTAATCCTGACTCAAACGGTTGGTGGCCACCAAGGAACAAGTAATCCTGACTCAAACGGTTGGTGGCCACCAAGCAACAAGTAATCCTGACTCAAACGGTTGGTGGCCAACGAGGAACAAGTAATCCTGACTCAAACGGTTGGTGGCCACCAAGCAACAAGTAATCCTGACTCAAACGGTTGGTGGCTACCAAGCAACAAGTAATCCTGACTCAAACGGTTGGTGGCCACCAAGGAACATGTAATCCTGACTCAAACGGTTGGTGGCCACCAAGCAACAAGTAATCCTGACTCAAACAGTTGGTGGCCACCAGGGAACAAGTAATCCTGACTCAAACGGTTGGTGGCCACCAAGGAACAAGTAATCCTGACTCAAACGGTTGGTGGCCACCAGGGAACAAGTAATCCAGACTCAAACGGTTGGTGGCCAACGAGGAACAAGTAATCCTGACTCAAACAGTTGGTGGCTACCAGGGAACAAGTAATCCAGACTCAAACGGTTGGTGGCCAACGAGGAACAAGTAATCCTGACTCAAACGGTTGGTGGCCACTGCTATACTGCTATACTGCTATACAGTGGCCACCAAGGCATGAGTAATACTGCAAAGATGTGGCAAAGAAACACACTTTTTGTCCTGAATACAGAGTGTTATGTTTGGGGCAAATCCAACACATCATTGAGTACCACTCTTCATATTGTCATGCATAGTGGTGGTTGTGTTGCAGGTTTTTCTTTTAGGATAAAAGCACAAGCAAAACCTTTTTCAGTCTGCTTTCTACTGGGAGATTAATTCACCTTTCAGCAGGACAACAACCTAAAACGCAAGACCAAATACACACTGGACTTTCTTACCAAGATGACAGTGAATGTTCTTGATTGGCCTAGTTACAGTTTTGACTTAAAGTGATACTTTGAGACTTTGGTAATGAGGTCCTTTATCTACTGACCCAGAGTCAGATGAACTTGTGGAAACCATTTTTAATGTCTCTGCTTGCAGTTTGAAAGAAGTTGCTAACTAGCGCTAGCGCAATTGTTAACTAGCGTTAGCATAATGACTGGAAGTCTTTGGTATCTGCTAGCATGCTGGAAATCATTTATTTGACTAAACTTCTAGTTATAAGAAGTGGCGAAATAAGCAGCCATGTTTATGCAGCTCCACCCATGTTTTCCCATCAGCCAATCAAATTCAAATTACAGACAGAGGGACAGCAAGAACCATTTTGAAATATTTGATGCATCGCTGCCTAACTGGTGCAGCTGATAAAAGGTAAGCACATTGTATCCAAAACCACTGGATTATCTAGACTATTTTCAAAGTATACAGGCGGATATAGATTAGCTAGCTACTTAGCTTGATCTATCTAACCAGCCAGCTAGCGGTTCAATTTGAATTTGATTGGCTGAAGGGAAAGAATGGTTTGAGTTGCATAACCATCATTCTGTGAGGCAGTGCATCTTTGACCTCTTGACCTCTTGACCTCACCTTGTGCTCTTGTTGACTATGTCCTCTCCTTTTATTCCCGCTGGAAAGACTGTGGCCAAAATCGCAAATGACACCCTATTCCCTTTACAGCGCACTACTTTTTGTCAAATGGGATGGTCAAATGTAGTGCACTAATGAAGGGAACAATGTGCCATTGTTGGGACTCATTGGCATGTGTTGTGAGATCACATGTTGCTTAGGAACCAGCGTGACTGGATACATGGGGCTCGAGCTAGGCCATCTCGTCAAGGTCTCTTTGCATTGTCGATGATCAGGGAAACATACATTCCGGTTTCATCCCATATGGCACCCTATTCCCTTCATAGTGCGCTGGGCACTGGTAAAAAGTAGTGCACTATATAGGGAATAGGGTCAAAAGTAATGCTCTGTAAAGGGGACACATTTGAGTGTGAGAAATCACATTAAATGATTTAGATCTGCTTGTACTTTTTACATATTACTTCACTTATTATTCTGAGGTTACAGAGGAGTGGGACAGCATTATTATTCTGAGAGGAGTGGGAAAGCATTATTATTCTGAGAGGAGTGGGAAAGCATTATTATTCTGAGAGGAGTGGGAAAGCATTATTATTCTGAGAGGAGTGGGAAAGCATTATTATTCTGAGAGGAGTGGGAAAGCATTATTATTCTGAGAGGAGTGGGAAAGCATTATTATTCTGAGAGGAGTGGGAAAGCATTATTATTCTGAGAGGAGTGGGAAAGCATTATTATTCTGAGAGGAGTGGGAAAGCATTATTATTCTGAGAGGAGTGGGAAAGCATTATTATTCTGAGAGGAGTGGGAAAGCATTATTATTCTGAGAGGAGTGGGAAAGCATTATTATTCTGAGAGGAGTGGGAAAGCATTATTATTCTGAGCATACAGAGGAGTGGGATCTTACATTTTGTTGAGATGTGCAAATTTGTCAACAAGGCAAAGAGTGGCTGCTTTGAAGAATCTCAAATATAAAATGTTTATTGATTTGTTTAACACTTTTTTGGTTACTACATGATTCTGAATGAGTTACTTTATAGTGTTGATGTCTTCACTATTATTCTACAATGTAGAAAATAGTAAAAATATGTCCAAACTTTTGACTGGTTCTCTATATATACACACTATATATACAAAAGTTTGTGGACACCCCTTCAAATTAGTGGATTTGCTATTTCAGCCACACCCATTCCTGACAGGTGTATAAAATCGAGCACACAGCCATGCAATCTCCATAGACAAACATTGACAGTAGAATGAGCTTACTGAAGAGCTCAGTGACTTTTCAATGTGGCACCTTCATAGGATGCCACCTATCCAACAAGTCAGTTTGTCAAATTTATGCCCTGCTAGAGCTGCCCCGGTCAACTGAAGTGCTGTAATTATGAAGTGGAAATGTCTAGGAGCAACAACGTCAAAATGGTCTGTCCTCGGTTGCAACACTCACTACCGAGTTCCAAACTGCCTCTGGATGCAACTTCAGCGCAATAGCTTTTCGTCGGGAGCTTCATGAAATGGGTTTCCATGGCTGAGCAGCCGCACACAAGCCTAAAATCACCATGCGCAATGCCAAGCGTCGGCTGGAGTGGTGTAAAGCCTGCCGCCATTGGACTCTGAAGCAGTGGAAACGCGCTCTCTGGCGTGATGAATCACGCTTCACCATTTGGCAGTCCGACAGACGAATCTGGGTTTGACAGATGCTAGGAGAACACTACCTGCCGAATGCAAAGTGCCAACTGTAAAGTTTAGTGGAGGAGGAATAATGGTCTAGGCCCCTTCAAGTGATGGAAATCTTAACGCTACAGCATACAATGGCATTCTAGATGATTCTGTGCTTCCAAATTTGTGGCAACAGTTTGGGGAAGCCCGTTCCTAATTCAGCATGACAATGCCCCCTGGCACAAGGCAGGGGGCATATATAGAAATGGTTGGTCGAGATCGATGTTAAAGAACTTGACTGGCCTGCACAGAGTCCTGACCTTCCCAGAAGAGTAGAGGTTGTTATAACAGCAAAGGAGGGGGACCCACTCCATATTAATGCCCTGATGATTTTTGGAATGAGATGTTCAAGGAGCAGGTGTCCACATACTTTTGGTCATGTAGTGTTTAATTCCAGCATCCTCAAAAATGGCTTGACATTAACCAGGTTTCCAGCCAAGCTTTTTATGCAAGTAAAGCCTACATTTCAGATTTTTTTTAAAGTCACCACAATCATAGGAAAGCATGCAGTTCATGAGGCTACAACTTCAACCAGTTATGATGAACTCGATGGTAGAAGAAAGTGCCATCCGTATGTTGAGTTTAGGGTCCGGTTTGATCTGACCCTCTCCATCTCGATGAGTTTAGGGTCCGGTTTGATCTGACCCTCTCCATCTCGATGAGTTTAGGGTCCGGTTTGATCTGACCCTCTCCGTCTCGATGAGTTTAGGGTCCGGTTTGATCTGACCCTCTCCATCTCGATGAGTTTAGGGTCCGGTTTGATCTGACCCTCTCCATCTCGATGAGTTTAGGGTCCGGTTTGATCTGACCCTCTCCATCTCGATGAGTTTAGGGTCCGGTTTGATCTGACCCTCTCCATCTCGATGAGTTTAGGGTCCGGTTTGATCTGACCCTCTCCGTCTCGATGAGTTTAGGGTCCGGTTTGATCTGACCCTCTCCGTCTCGATGAGTTTAGGGTCCGGTTTGATCTGACCCTCTCCGTCTCGATGAGTTTAGGGTCCGGTTTGATCTGACCCTTTCCGTCTCGATGAGTTTAGGGTCCGGTTTGATCTGACCCTCTCCGTCTCGATGAGTTTAGGGTCCGGTTTGATCTGACCCTCTCCGTCTCGATGAGTTTAGGGTCCGGTTTGATCTGACCCTCTCCGTCTCGATGAGTTTAGGGTCCGGTTTGATCTGACCCTCTCCGTCTCGATGAGTTTAGGGTCCGGTTTGATCTGACCCTCTCCATCTCGATGAGTTTAGGGTCCGGTTTGATCTGACCCTCTCCGTCTCGATGAGTTTAGGGTCCGGTTTGATCTGACCCTCTCCGTCTCGATGAGTTTAGGGTCCGGTTTGATCTGACCCTCTCCGTCTCGATGAGTTTAGGGTCCGGTTTGATCTGATCCTATCCATCTCGATGAGTTTAGGGTCCGGTTTGATCTGACCCTCTCCATCTCGATGAGTTTAGGGTCCGGTTTGATCTGACCCTCTCCGTCTCGATGAGTTTAGGGTCCGGTTTGATCTGACCCTCTCCGTCTCGATGAGTTTAGGGTCCGGTTTGATCTGACCCTCTCCATCTCGATGAGTTTAGGGTCCGGTTTGATCTGACCCTCTCCGTCTCGATGAGTTTAGGGTCCGGTTTGATCTGACCCTCTCCATCTCGATGAGTTTAGGGTCCGGTTTGATCTGACCCTCTCCTTCTCGATGAGTTTAGGGTCCGGTTTGATCTGACCCTCTCCGTCTCGATGAGTTTAGGGTCCGGTTTGATCTGACCCTCTCCGTCTCGATGAGTTTAGGGTCCGGTTTGATCTGACCCTCTCCATCTCGATGAGTTTAGGGTCCGGTTTGATCTGACCCTCTCCATCTCGATGAGTTTAGGGTCCGGTTTGATCTGACCCTCTCCGTCTCGATGAGTTTAGGGTCCGGTTTGATCTGACCCTCTCCGTCTCGATGAGTTTAGGGTCCGGTTTGATCTGACCCTCTCCGTCTCGATGAGTTTAGGGTCCGGTTTGATCTGACCCTCTCCATCTCGATGAGTTTAGGGTCCGGTTTGATCTGACCCTCTCCGTCTCGATGAGTTTAGGGTCCGGTTTGATCTGACCCTCTCCGTCTCGATGAGTTTAGGGTCCGGTTTGATCTGACCCTCTCCGTCTCGATGAGTTTAGGGTCCGGTTTGATCTGACCCTCTCCGTCTCGATGAGTTTAGGGTCCAGTTTGAGTTGATCTGACAGGAGTTTCTTGGCCTTGACTTCTGTGTGATGCCAAGTTTCATTCTTTACGTCCTCAATGCCAATCTATTAAAATGTTAATGCGCCTGGATTGGTCTCCTTGGAAGAGTGGTTGTTAAGTGTTGGTTGGAAGATTGTGAAATCTTCAGACATGATTTTGCATGCCGTCTGGCTGACATTTGACATCAGCCCCCTGTAGCTCCTCCAACACCGTCTGCTTGAATTCCAAACTGTGTTCAATTAAATTCCATCACATCCTCGAACAGATCACAGTTCACGGAGTGTAGTGTTGACCCAGTAGTTCATGGAGTGTAGTGTTGACCCGGTAGTCCATGGAGTGTAGTGCTGACCCAGTAGTTCACGGAGTGTAGTGTTGACCCAGTAGTTCATGGAGTGTAGTGTTGACCCGGTAGTCCATGGAGTGTAGTGCTGACCCAGTAGTTCATGGAGTGTAGTGTTGACCCAGTAGTTCATGGAGTGTAGTGTTGACCCAGTAGGTCATGGAGTGTAGTGTTGACCCGGTAGGTCATGGAGTGTAGTGTTGACCCAGTAGTTCATGGAGGGTAGTGTTGACCCAGTAGGTCATGGAGTGTAGTGTTGACCCAGTAGTTCATGGAGTGTAGTGTTGACCCAGTAGTTCATGGAGGGTAGTGTTGACCCAGTAGTTCATGGAGTGTAGTGTTGACCCGGTAGTTCATGGAGTGTAGTGTTGACCCAGTAGTTCATGGAGTGTAGTGTTGACCCAGTAGTTCATGGAGTGTAGTGTTGACCCGGTAGTTCATGGAGTGTAGTGTTGACCCAGTAGTTCATGGAGGGTAGTGTTGACCCGGTAGTTCATGGAGTGTAGTGTTGACCCGGTAGTTCATGGAGTGTAGTGTTGACCCAGTAGTTCATGTTGACCCGGTAGTTCATGGAGTGTAGTGTTGACCCAGTAGTTCATGGAGTGTAGTGTTGACCCGGTAGTTCATGGAGTGTAGTGTTGACCCAGTAGTTCATGGAGTGTAGTGTTGACCCAGTAGTTCATGGAGTGTAGTGTTGACCCAGTAGTTCATGGAGGGTAGTGTTGACCCGGTAGTTCATGGAGTGTAGTGTTGACCCGGTAGTTCATGGAGTGTAGTGTTGACCCGGTAGTTCATGGAGTGTAGTGTTGACCCAGTAGTTCATGTTGACCCGGTAGTTCATGGAGTGTAGTGTTGACCCAGTAGTACATGGAGTGTAGTGTTGACCCGGTAGTTCATGGAGTGTAGTGTTGACCCAGTAGTTCATGGAGTGTAGTGTTGACCCGGTAGTTCATGGAGTGTATTGTTGACCCAGTAGGTCATGGAGTGTAGTGTTGACCCAGTAGTTCATGGAGTGTAGTGTTGACCCAGTAGTTCATGTTGACCCAGTAGTTCATGGAGTGTAGTGTTGACCCGGTAGTTCTTGGTGTGTAGTGTTGACCCAGTAGTTCATGGAGTGTAGTGTTGACCCAGTAGTTCATGGAGTGTAGTGTTGACCCGGTAGTTCATGGAGTGTAGTGTTGACCCAGTAGGTCATGGAGTGTAGTGTTGACCCAGTAGTTCATGGAGTGTAGTGTTGACCCAGTAGTTCATGGAGTGTAGTGTTGACCCGGTAGTTCATGGAGTGTAGTGTTGACCCAGTAGTTCATGGAGTGTAGTGTTGACCCAGTAGTTCATGGAGTGTAGTGTTGACCCGGTAGTTCATGGAGTGTAGTGTTGACCCAGTAGTTCATGGAGTGTAGTGTTGACCCGGTAGTTCATGGAGTGTAGTGTTGACCCAGTAGTTCATGGAGTGTAGTGTTGACCCAGTAGTTCATGGAGTGTAGTGTTGACCCAGTAGTTCATGGAGTGTAGTGTTGACCCAGTAGTTCATGGAGTGTAGTGTTGACCCAGTAGTTCATGGAGTGTAGTGTTGACCCAGTAGTTCATGGAGTGTAGTGTTGACCCAGTAGTTCATGGAGTGTAGTGTTGACCCAGTAGTTCATGGAGTGTAGTGTTGACCCAGTAGTTCATGGAGTGTAGTGTTGACCCAGTAGTTCATGTTGACCCAGTAGTTCATGTTGACCCAGTAGTTCATGTTGACCCGGTAGTTCATGGAGTGTAGTGTTGACCCAGTAGTTCATGGAGTGTAGTGTTGACCCGGTAGTTCATGGAGTGTAGTGTTGACCCAGTAGTCCATGGAGTGTAGTGTTGACCCAGTAGTTCATGGAGTGTAGTGTTGACCCAGTAGTTCATGGAGTTTAGTGTTGACCCAGTAGTTCATGGAGTGTAGTGTTGACCCAGTAGTTCATGGAGTGTAGTGTTGACCCAGTAGTTCATGGAGTGTAGTGTTGACCCAGTAGGTCATGGAGTGTAGTGTTGACCCGGTAGTTCATGGAGTGTAGAGTTGACCCAGTAGTTCATGGAGTGTAGTGTTGACCCAGTAGTTCATGGAGTGTAGTGTTGACCCGGTAGTTCATGGAGTGTAGTGTTGACCCAGTAGTTCATGGTGTGTAGTGTTGACCCGGTAGTTCATGGAGTGTAGTGTTGACCCAGTAGTTCATGGAGTGTAGTGTTGACCCGGTAGTTCATGGAGTGTAGTGTTGACCCAGTAGTTCATGGAGTGTAGTGTTGAGCCGGTAGTTCATGGAGGGTAGTGTTGACCCAGTAGTTCATGGAGTGTAGTGTTGACCCGGTAGTTCATGGAGTGTAGTGTTGACCCAGTAGTTCATGGAGTGTAGTGTTGACCCGGTAGTTCATGGAGTGTAGTGTTGACCCAGTAGTTCATGGAGTGTAGTGTTGACCCAGTAGTTCATGGAGTGTAGTGTTGACCCAGTAGTTCATGGAGTGTTGTGTTGACCCAGTAGTTCATGGAGTGTAGTGTTGACCCGGTAGTTCATGGAGTGTAGTGTTGACCCGGTAGTTCATGGAGTGTAGTGTTGACCCAGTAGTTCATGGAGTGTAGTGTTGACCCGGTAGTTCATGGAGTGTAGTGTTGACCCAGTAGTTCATGGAGTGTTGTGTTGACCCAGTAGTTCATGGAGGGTAGTGTTGACCCAGTAGTTCATGTTGACCCAGTAGTTCATGGAGTGTAGTGTTAATATGTAGTCCTCTTCCACATTGAAATTGGCAGTGTTTTTCTGTCTAGTAATAGCCTTGCTACAAGCGTGTTGTGATCTAAAATGAGTTCGCAAACACTTCTCACACCCCGCCTCCCAAAAACAATTTCCTCCAGTGAAATTAAAAACACACACAAGCAACACAGACTTGATGACACATGAACCAGTATGATAAATAGATAGAAGGCAGAGAACAAACTCACTGTGTATATCCTGGCTGCCCTGTACTATAGGAGCAGGAGATCCTGGCTGCCCTGTATTATACGAGCAGGAGATCCTGGCTGCCCTGTACTATAGGAGCAGGAGATCCTGGCTGCCCTGTACTATACGGGCGGTAGATCCTGGCTGCCCTGTACTATAGGAGCAGGAGATCCTGGCTGCCCTGTACTATAGGAGCGGGAGATCCTGGCTGCCCTGTACTATAGGAGCAGGAGATCCTGGCTGCCCTGTACTATAGGAGCAGGAGATCCTGGCTGCCCTGTACTATAGGAGCAGGAGATCCTGGCTGCCCTGTGCAATAGGAGCGGTAGATCCTGGCTGCCCTGTACTATAGGAGCAGGGGATCCTGGCTGCCCTGTACTATAGGAGCAGGAGATCCTGGCTGCCCTGTACTATACGAGCAGGAGATCCTGGCTGCCCTGTACTATACGAGCAGGAGATCCTGGCTGCCCTGTACTATAGGAGCAGGAGATCCTGGCTGCCCTGTACTATACGAGCAGGAGATCCTGGCTGCCCTGTACTATACGAGCAGGAGATCCTGGCTGCCCTGTACTATACGAGCAGGAGATCCTGGCTGCCCTGTACTATAGGAGCAGGAGATCCTGGGGGTGGGGCTGGTGGCTGTGGTGTAATGGTGTGGGGAACGTTTTCCTGGCACATGTTAGGTCCCTTGATACCAATTGAGCAACATGTCAATGCCCCGAACAATTCAGTCCGTTCTTGAGGCAACGGTGGGGTCCGACCTGGTACTAGATGGGTGTACCTAATAAATTGGCCACTGAGTGTATATATGACTACATTGGCTAAACTCTCTTTTTACTGAGACTGATATTTTATGTGATTTAATAGGTATGAGATGTCATTTTATCTGCCATGAGAGGACAAAGTGGAGGTAATTGAAATAAACTGTGAGTGTTTTAGAGGAGGATAGAAAGAGGGAGACAGACAGAGAGAGAATGAAAAAATGTATTGGACCATTAGCCCTGAATGACCACATTATGTAATTGACTGACTGATGGAGACTAGAGGAAGGGGAGGCATTTAACAGACACACACACACACACACACACACACACACACACACACACACACACACACACACACACACACACACACACACACACACAGACAGACAGACAGACAGACAGACAGACAGACAGACAGACAGACAGACAGACAGACAGACAGACAGACAGACAGACAGACAGACAGACAGACAGACAGACAGACAGACAGACAGACAGACAGACAGACAGACAGACAGACAGACAGACAGACAGACAGACAGACAGACAGACAGACAGACAGACAGACAGACAGTCAGAGTCTCTCTCTCTCTCTCTCTCTCTCTCTCTCTCTCTCTCTCTCACACACACACACACACACACACACACACACACACACAGCCGTCCATTTGGAGTGTTCCCTTTCATTCCAGAGGGAGAGATGGATGCTGATAGGTCCCCATTTGGGAGGTTTTAAGGAATGCCATTGGCCTTGCCAGATAGAGACACTGTGCTAATATTTCTCCGTCTTTTGATCTGTTGCCCAAATAATGAGCTGCCTAGTGAATACAGCAACGACCTTGTGGAGGAAAGAGACTGACTGAGAGAGAGGTAAAATGACTGGGAGAAGCTGTAGACGCATGGGAGGAGAACTGTGGGGGTGGGGGCTTAGGGTGGGGGTGGGGGAGTGGGCATGGTGGTGTGGGGGAGTGGGCATGTGGGGGTGGGGGCGTGGTGGTGTGGGGGAGTGGGCGTGTGGGGGAGTGGGCGTGGTGGTGTGGGGGAGTGGGCGTGTGGGGGAGTGGGCGTGGTGGTGTGGGGGAGTGGGGGTGGGGGTGGGGGCGTGGTGGTGTGGGGGGAGTGGGCGTGTGGGGGAGTGGGCGTGGTGGTGTGGGGGAGTGGGCGTGTGGGGGAGTGGGCGTGGTGGTGTGGGGGAGTGGGCGTGTGGGGGAGTGGGCGTGGTGGTGTGGGGGAGTGGGGGTGGGGGTGGGGGCGTAGAGGTTAGGGGTGGGAGGGTAGGGAGAGGATGTAGTCCTATTTGATTTACAGGCAGTGGTAATCTAAGGTTTCTCCAATCAATTCCTGATTGGACCATACTCAGGCTGGAATAATCTATCCCTGATTTATCCAGGAGGATGGAGGCTCCCTCTCTCCTCCCTGATTTACAACACAGTGGGTGGAGGCTCCCTCTCTCCTCCCTGATTTACAACACAGTGGGTGGAGGCTCCCTCTCTCCTCCCTGATTTACAACACAGTGGGTGGAGGCTCCCTCTCTCCTCCCTGATTTACAACACAGTGGGTGGGGGATGGAGGCTCCCTCTCTCCTCCCTGATTTACAACACAGTGGGTGGAGGCTCCCTCTCTCCTCCCTGATTTACAACACAGTGGGTGGAGGCTCCCTCTCTCCTCCCTGATTTACAACACAGTGGGTGGAGGCTCCCTCTCTCCTCCCTGATTTACAACACAGTGGGTGGAGGATGGAGGCTCCCTCTCTCCTCCCTGATTTACAACACAGTGGGTGGGGGATGGAGGCTCCCTCTCTCCTCCCTGATTTACAACACACTGGGTGGAGGCTCCCTCTCTCCTCCCTGATTTACAACACAGTGGATGGAGGCTCCCTCTCTCCTCCCTGATTTACAACACAGTGGGTGGGGGATGGAGGCTCCCTCTCTCCTCCCTGATTGACAACACACTGGGTGGAGGCTCCCTCTCTCCTCCCTGATTTACAACACAGTGGATGGAGGCTCCCTCTCTCCTCCCTGATTTACAACACAGTGGATGGAGGCTCCCTCTCTCCTCCCTGATTTACAACACAGTGGGTGGGGGATGGAGGCTCCCTCTCTCCTCCCTGATTTACAACACAGTGGATGGAGGCTCCCTCTCTCCTCCCTGATTTACAACACAGTGGGTGGAGGCTCCCTCTCTCCTCCCTGATTTACAACACAGTGGATGGAGGCTCCCTCTCTCCTCCCTGATTTACAACACAGTGGGTGGAGGCTCCCTCTCTCCTCCCTGATTTACAACACAGTGGGTGGAGGCTCCCTCTCTCCTCCCTGATTTACAACACAGTGGGTGGAGGATGGAGGCTCCCTCTCTCCTCCCTGATTTACAACACAGTGGGTGGAGGCTCCCTCTCTCCTCCCTGATTTACAACACAGTGGATGGAGGCTCCCTCTCTCCTCCCTGATTTACAACACACTGGGTGGGGGATGGAGGCTCCCTCTCTCCTCCCTGATTTACAACACAGTGGGTGGAGGCTCCCTCTCTCCTCCCTGATTTACAACACAGTGGATGGAGGCTCCCTCTCTCCTCCCTGATTTACAACACAGTGGATGGAGGCTCCCTCTCTCCTCCCTGATTTACAACACAGTGGATGGAGGCTCCCTCTCTCCTCCCTGATTTACAACACAGTGGGTGGAGGCTCCCTCTCTCCTCCCTGATTTACAACACAGTGGGTGGAGGCTCCCTCTCTCCTCCCTGAATTACAACACAGTGGATAGAGGCTCCCTCGCTCCTCCCTGATTTACAACACAGTGGGTGGGGGATGGAGGCTCCCTCTCTCCTCCCTGATTTACAACACAGTGGGTGGAGGCTCCCTCTCTCCTCCCTGATTTACAACACAGTGGATGGAGGCTCCCTCTCTCCTCCCTGATTTACAACACAGTGGGTGGAGGCTCCCTCTCTCCTCCCTGATTTACAACACAGTGGATGGAGGCTCCCTCTCTCCTCCCTGATTTACAACACAGTGGGTGGGGGATGGAGGCTCCCTCTCTCCTCCCTGATTTACAACACAGTGGGTGGGGGGTGGAGGCTCCCTCTCTCCTCCCTGATTTACAACACAGTGGGTGGAGGATGGAGGCTCCCTCTCTCCTCCCTGATTTACAACACAGTGGGTGGGGGATGGAGGCTCCCTCTCTCCTCCCTGATTTACAACACAGTGGGTGGGGGATGGAGGCTCCCTCTCTCCTCCCTGATTTACAACACAGTGGGTGGAGTATGGAGGCTCCCTCTCTCCTCCCTGATTTACAACACAGTGGGTGGGGGATGGAGGCTCCCTCTCTCCTCCCTGATTTACAACACAGTGGGTGGGGATGGAGGCTCCCTCTCTCCTCCCTGATTTACACACAGTGGGTGGGGGATGGAGGCTCCCTCTCTCCTCCCTGATTTACAACACAGTGGGTGGAGTATGGAGGCTCCCTCTCTCCTCCCTGATTTACAACACAGTGGGTGGGGGATGGAGGCTCCCTCTCTCCTCCCTGATTTACAACACAGTGGGTGGGGGGTGGAGGCTCCCTCTCTCCTCCCTGATTTACAACACAGTGGGTGGAGGCTCCCTCTCTCCTCCCTGATTGACAACACAGTGGGTGGAGGCTCCCTCTCTCCTCCCTGATTTACAACACAGTGGATGGAGGCTCCCTCTCTCCTCCCTGATTTACAACACAGTGGGTGAGGCTCCCTCTCTCCTCCCTGATTACAACACAGTGGGTGGCACGTCCCCTCATTCCAGGACGCATGTCTCCTGCACCCCTCATCAGGCAGAGCACACCATGTCTCCTGACCCAATTGGACATGCTCTCACTCAGGACAGTTATCGGTCTCTCGGAACCCCTATCAGGACAGTATGTCTCCTGACCTCCCTATCCAGCCCCAGCACTGTCTCCTGACCCCTATCAGGACAGTATGTCTCCTGAACCCGTCACCCTATCAGGAACAGTCATGTCTCCCTGACCCCCTATCAGGACCAGATTACTGCGCCTATCACACGGCCAGAAGCATTGGGCCCTCCTGAACCCTATCGACAATGTCCGACCTATTCAGGACGTATGTATCCGACCCCTATCAGGACAGTATGTCCTCCGACCCCTTATCAGGACAGGCATGTCTCTCCTTGACCACCTATCAGGACAAAGATACGTGTCATCCTGACCCCTATCGGGACAGCATGTCTCCTGACCCCTATCAGTACCAATCGGTCGACCACCGCAAGGCAACCAAGGATTTATTCTTTCCCTCGTTGACCACAGACCATGGTCAGAAGTGATATCAACTTTAAGCCTTCTTAACACTGCCTTCTTCCACTTTATCCTAATCCCTAACACTTCTACAAAACAGTTTTTAATTGCATATCTGAAAATAAGGCTATGTTAATCTTATCCACCGTTTTCACAGCACTTTCCCTCCCTTCTTCCAGGCACTAACACGCAGCGAAATCGAAAGCTACATCATCTGGATTTTCACTGCAGACGATACAGTGACCTTACGATTTACATTTCTGTGTAACCAGATGATTTTAGCTCCGCGGATAAATTATTAGACGGTATCAGTCATATAAATACATAGATAATATAAATAACTAAAATATAAATGAGGCTCACGAACTTCCTACCTAGCTAAAATCCGAGCACAACACACCGAAGAACCAAAGGAGTTAATCGTCGGAGCCCAAAGCACCCAGAGAGAGAATCTAGCCATCACATGTTTAATTCACGGGTAATAAAGATAAAACACCAGGGGCTGAAACACCCTTGTTGTTATTTTAGATTCTGAACTTAATATTCCTAATCCACATAGAATGTGACCAAAAATAGATTTTTACCACCTGAGGAAAAATTGCCCAAGGAATTCTGATACAGAGTGAGACTCTATCCTGGCTTTTATTACAAGCAGGCTTGAAACTATATGTAATGCTCTCCGTCTGTCTGATGTCTAACCCAAGAAGCCTTGGTCAACTGTATTAAAACATACCAATACTGAGTGCAAAGCACGGGTGCTGACCAAGACCAGACAGAGAACACACATTATAAAGCCTCTCTACTGGCTGTCTGTGAGTTTTAGAATACATTTTAAGATTACTTTATTGTGTTTTTAATCATTTAAATTCAATACACAAGTTTTTCCACCCCCCTAAATTACATGTCAGGACGTGCTTTAAGTTATCCCTCAGTAAGCGTCCCTCCAGCGTCCTCTGGCCTTATTTAATACTATCCACCAAGCCCGGAACAAGGAGAGTCATGGAGAACACAAAAGCCTTTTAACTATCCCAAAGTCCTAGGACGCAAGAGGGGCATAAGAGAGAAAAGCCTTTAAAAAAACTATCCCCAAAGTCTGAGAACCGGAGGCATGGAGAGACAAGCCTTTTATAACTCATCATCACCAAAGCCGAGGACCAAGAGATCATGGGAGGTAGGCAGTAGCCTTGTAACTAATCCCCAAAAGAGAGCCTAGAACCAAGAGAATGGCGAGATGACAAGAGGCAAGCCTTTTTAACTAGCCAAGCCTAGGACCGAAGACGGCATTGAGAGACAAAGCCTTATAACTATCATCCCCAAAGACCTACGGATCCTAAGAGGCATTGGAAGACGACTTCATAACTATCCATCCCAAGCCTAGGACCAAGGAGGCATGGAAGACCCGACAACTTCTAAACTATTCCCCAAAGAGCTAGTACCAAGAGGCATGGAGAGAGACAGAACTTTAACTATCACCCCAAAGCCAGACCAAGAGGCATGGGAGACAAGGCCTTTTAACAACTAACTACCAAGCCCAAGGAACACACAGAGCATGGAGGAGACACAGAAGCCTTTAGTTACTATGTCCCCAGCCTTTCGTTTACTTATGGCCCCCAGCCTTTAGGGTTACATGGGGGCCCCAGCCTGTAGGTTAATATGTCTCCCCATTTCCCCCCGACTATTTACTTTCCCTCCCGCCTCCCGCTCCTATTACTCATTTGTTCCCCCCAGGCCTTTAGTTATTATGTCCCCAGCCTTTAGTTACTATGCTGGTATGGCCATGGTGGCCTACTATGGCCCAGCCACTTTAGGTTCTATGGTTACTATGCCGGCCCCCCCAGCCTGTTACGTTTATATGTCCCCCAGTCTTTAGTTATTCGTGGGGGATGGCCCCCCCAGCCTTTATGGGTTATTATGCCCCCCAGCCTGATAGGTTAATTATGTCCCAGTCTTTAGTTACTATGGACTATGCCCCCCCCCCAGCCTTTCGTCGTTACTATGTCCCCTCACCAGCCTTTAGGTTTATTATGTCCCCAGCAGCTTCTTTAGGGTATTATGTCCCCCGCTTTTAGTTCTATGGGGTGTGACAATGATTGATGCCCCCAGCCGTTTTAGGTTACTATGTACTATGGGGGCCCCCCCCCAACCTTTAGGGTTTTTACTATGAACTACTGGCCATGATCCCCCAGCCGTTGTTCCTATGGACTATGTCCCCACCCATCCTTTAGGTTATTATGTCCAGTCCCCCATCTTTAGTTTACTATTTGATGGCCCCCAGTCTTTAGTTACTAATGCCCCCCCAGCCTTTAGTTACCTATGCCACTATGGGGACTTATCCCCCCAGCCTGTTATTACTATGGTTCCTCCCCCGTCCTGTAGTTTACTATGCCCCCCGTGACTATGCCCCCACCTTCTAGTTACTTGCCCCATGGCCCCCAGGCCTTTTAGTTTACTATGCTCCGGGGGGGGGCGCACCTTTGGGAGGGGGGGGTTTACTAGTGGGATGGTGCGGGCCGGGACTATGACCGCCCAGCCTTAGTTACTATGTGCCCAACTATGATGCCCCCAGCCTTTAGTTTACTATGATGATACTATGATGGCCCCACAGCCTTTAGTCTTACTATGTGTGCCCCCAGGCCTTAGTTTTACTATGACTCATGTATGCCCCCGCCTTTATTTACTATGGCCCCCAGCCTGTAGTTTACTAATGGTCCCCCCAGGCCTTTATTCACTATGCCCCCACCATTTTCAGTTACTATGCCTCCCAGCCTGTAAATTAACTATGGATCACTAGCGCGCGCCCCCTTTGCTATGCCCCCCCCTCCCTGTAGTTTACTATGAATGATGCCCCCAGCTTTCGGTTTACTATGTCCCCAGAGCCTTTAGTGTACTATGCATGATGAGCCCCCCCAGCCTTTAAGGTTACTATGCCCCCAGAAGCCTTTAGGTTTACTATGGTTCTTACTATGGGGATGCCCTCCAGCCTTATAGTTTACATGTTTTTATTGACTATGGCCCTCCAGGAGGCCGACTTTCACTGGTGCCCCCAGCCTTTTAGGGGTTACTATGCCCCCCCTCCAACTATGCCAACCTACTGATGACCTTTAAACTATGCCCTCACCCCCCCAGCCTTTAGTTATTATGGCCCGGGCCCCCCACAGCCTTTAGTTACTATGTGCCCCCAGCCTTTATTATTAATGCCCCCCCCAGCCTTTAGTTACTATGTGGTGGCCCACTCCCCTCCCCCCCCCAGCCCTTTAGGTTACTATGCCCCTCCCAGCTGTGCCCATTTTAGTTCTATGACCCATCCTCTCCATCCTCTAGTTTATTATGTTATGATTAGCCCCGATTGATGGCGGGCCCCCAGCTTTAGGTGTTACTAAGGGTGATGCCCATCCTCTAGTTACTAATGCCCCCAGTGCCCGGCCCCCTGACTATGCCCCCAGCCTTTAGCTTACTATGTCCCCAGCCCTTTTAGTTAAGTATGATGCCCCTAGCCTTATAAGTTACTATTCACCCACTATGGGGATGGGCCCCCCCCAGCCTTTAGTTTATTATGCCCCAACCTTAGAGTTACTATGACATGCCCCATCCTCTCGTATACTATGCCCCCAGCCCTTTAGTTTTACTATGTCCCTACTGAACGCCTTTAGGTTATCTTGCCCCCCCCCCCAGCCTTGCTATACTATGGCCCCCTAGGAGTGAGGCCTTCTTTTTAACTATGCCCCCCCAGTCTTTAGTTATATTGTAATGGACTTGTGGATGGCCCCTCATCCTCTAGTTTTACTATGACTAGGACAATGCCGGTATGGCACTATTGCCCCCAGCCCTTTAGTTTTTATGGCCCCCACGTCCTTTTATGTTTATGCCCCCAGCCTTTAGTTTACTATTCTGATGATGGGATGATGGATGATAACTATGATGCCCCCCCCCTCCAGCCGTTAGGTTACTATGCGTCCCACTATGCCCCCCCCACCCTTTAGTTACTATGGGATGGCCCCCTGCCCGACCGAGGCCCCCCCATTCT
>NW_024060974.1:151700-208048 GCF_016432855.1 Salvelinus namaycush
TGCTGGTGTAAATCAGGGAGGAGAGAGGGAGCCTCCATCCACCACTGTGTTTGTAAATCAGGGAGGAGAGAGGGAGCCTCACACCACTGTGTTGTAAATCAGGGAGGAGAGAGGGAGCCTCATCTCCACCCACGTGTTGTAAATCAGGGAGGGAGAGAGGGAGCCTCCACCCACTGTGTTGTAAATCAGGGAGGAGAGAGGGAGCCCATCCATCCCCCCACTGTGTTGTAATCAGGGAGGAGGAGGAGGGAGCCTCCATCCCACCCACTGTGTTGAATCAGGGAGGAGAGAGGGAGCCTCCACCCACTGTGTTGTAAATCAGGGAGGAGAGAGGGAGCCTCATCCACTGTGTTGTAAATCAGGGAGGAGAGAGGGAGCTCATCCACTGTGTGTAATCAGGGAGGAGAGGGGAGCCTCCACCCCCACCCACTGTGTTGTAAATCAGGGAGGAGAGAGGGAGCCTCCACCCCCACCCCACTGTGTTGTAAATCAGAGGAGGAGAGAGGAGCCTCCATACTCCACCATGTGTTGTAAATCAGGGAGGAGAGAGGGAGCCTCCACCCACCATGTGTTGTAAATCAGGGGAGAGAGGGAGCCTCCATCCACTGTGTTGTAAATCAGGGAGGAGAGAGGGAGCCTCCATCCCCCACCACATGTGTTGTAAATCAGGGAGGAGAGAGGGAGCCTCCATCCACTGTGTTGTAATCAGGGAGGAGAGAGGGAGCCTCCACCCACTGTGTTGTAAATCAGGGAGGAGAGAGGGAGCCTCCACCCACTGTGTTGTAAATCAGGGAGGAGAGAGGGAGCCTCCACCCACAGTGTGTTGTAAATCAGGGAGGAGAGAGGGAGCCTCCACCCCCACTGTGTTGTAAATCAGGGAGGAGAGAGGGAGCCTCCCCACCCACTGTGTTGTAAATCAGGGAGGGAGAGGGAGCCTCCACCCACTGTGTTGTAAATCAGGGAGGAGAGAGGGAGCCTCCACCCCCACACCACTGTGTTGTAAATCAGGGAGGAGAGAGGGAGCCTCCACACCACTGTGTTGTAAATCAGGGAGGAGAGAGGGAGCCTCCACCCATGTGTTGAAATCGGGAGGAGAGAGGGAGCCTCCACCCACTGTGTGTAAATCAGGGAGGAGAGAGGGAGCTCCATCCCCCACCTCGTGTTGTAAATCAGGGAGGAGAGAGGGAGCCCCACCCACTGTGTTGTAAATCAGGGAGGAGAGAGGGAGCCTCCATCCCCCACGTGTTGTAAATCAGGGAGGAGAGAGGGAGCCTCCATCCCCACCCACTGTGTTGTAAATCAGGGAGGGAGAGGGAGCCTCCATCCCCACCCACTGTGTTGTAAATCAGGGAGGAGAGAGGGAGCCTCCATCCCCCCACCCATGTGTTGTAAATCAGGGAGAGAGAGGGAGCCTCCACCCACTGGTTGAAATCAGGGAGGAGAGAGGGAGCCTCCATCCCACTGTGTTGTAAATCAGGGAGGAGAGAGGGAGCCTCCACCCACTGTGTTGTAAATCAGGGAGGAGAGAGGGAGCCTCCACCCACTGTGTTGTAAATCAGGGAGGAGAGAGGGAGCCTCCACCCCCACCAGTGTTGTAAATCAGGGAGGAGAGAGGGAGCTCATCCCCACCCACTGTGTTGTAAATCAGGGAGGAGAGAGGGAGCCTCCACCCACTGTGTTGTAAATCAGGGAGGAGAGAGGGAGCCTCCATCCACTGTGTTGTAAATCAGGGAGGAGAGGGGAGCCTCACACCCACTGTGTTGAAATCAGGGAGGAGAGAGGGAGCCTCCATCCACTGTGTTGTAAATCAGGGAGGAGAGAGGGAGCCCCACCCACTGTGTTGTAAATCAGGGAGGAGAGAGGGGCCTCCATCCCACTGTGTTGTAAAAAGGGAGGAGAAGGGAGCCTCCATCCACTGTGTTGAAATCAGGGAGGGAGAGAGGAGCCTCCACCCCTGTGTGTAATCAGGGAGGAGAGAGGGAGCCTCCACCCACTGTGTTGTAAATCAGAGAGGAGAGAGGAGAGAGGGAGCCTCCATCCACTGTGTTGTAAATCAGGGAGGAGAGAGGGAGCCTCCATCCCCACCCACTGTGGTTGTAAATCAGGGAGGAGAGAGGGAGCCTCCACTCCACCCACTGTGTTGTAAATCAGGGAGGAGAGAGGGAGCCTCCATCTCACCCACTGTGTTGTAAATCAGGGGGAGAGAGGGAGCCTCCACCCACTGTGTTGTAAATCAGGGAGGAGAGAAGGAGCCTCCACCCCATGTGTTGTAATCAGGGAGGAGAGAGGGAGCCTCCATCCACTGTGTTGTAAATCAGGGAGGAGAGAGGGAGCCTCCACCCCCACCCACTGTGTGTAAATCAGGAGGAGAGAGGAGCCTCCATCCACTGTGTTGTAAATCAGGGAGGAGAGAGGGAGCCTCCATCCACTGTGTTGTAAATCAGGAGGAGAGAGGGAGCCTCCATCCACCCACTGTGTTGTAAATCAGGGAGGAGAGAGGGAGCTCCACCCCACACTGTGTTGTAAATCAGGGAGGAGAGAGGGAGCCTCCATCCACTGTGTTGAAATCAGGGAGGAGAGAGGGAGCCTCATCCCCACCAGTGTTTGTAAATCAGGGAGGAGAGAGGGAGCCTCCATCCACTGTGTTGTAAATCAGGGAGGAGAGAGGGAGCCTCCATCCACTGTGTTGTAAATCAGGAGGAGAGAGGGAGCCTCCACCCAGTGTGTTGTCAATCAGGGAGGAGAGAGGGAGGCTCCATCCCCCACCCATGTGTTGTAAATCAGGGAGGAGAAGGGAGCCTCCATCCACTGTGTTGTAAATCAGGGAGGAGAGAGGGAGCCTCCACACAGTGTGTTGTCAATCAGGGAGGAGAGAGGGAGCCCCATCCCACCCACTGTGTTGTAATCAGGGAGGAGAGAGGGAGCTCCACCACTGTGTTGTAAATCAGGGGAGAGAGAGGGAGCCTCCACCCACTGTGTTGTAAAGGGAGGAGAGAGGGAGCCTCCACCCACTGGGTTGTAAATCAGGAGGAGAGAGGGAGCCTCATCCTCCACCAGTGTGTTGTAATCAGGGAGGAGAGAGGGAGCCTCCACCCATGTGTTGTAAATCAGGGAGGAGAGAGGGAGCCTCACCCATGTGTTGTCAATCAGGGAGGAGAGAGGGAGCCTCCACCCACTGTGTTGTAATCAGGGAGGAGAGGGAGCCTCCACCACTGTGTTGTAAATCAGGAGGAGAGAGGGAGCCTCCACCCACCCACCTGTGTTGTAAATCAGGGAGGAGAGAGGGCGCCTCGGTCAGGAGACATACTGTCCTGATAGGAGTCAGGCAGACATACTGTCCTGATAGGGAGTCAGGAGACAGACTGTCCTGATAGGAGTCCAGGAGACAGACTGTCCTGGATAGGAGGTCAGGAGACATGACTGTCCTCGATAGGGGTCAGGAGACATACTGTCCTGATAGGGGTCAGGAGACATGCTGTTCCTGATAGGGGTCAGGAGACATACTGTCCTGATAGGGGTCAGGAGACATACTGTCCTGATAGGGGTCAGGAGACATGCTGTCCTGATAGGGGTCAGGAGACATACTGTCCTGATAGGGTCAGGAGACATACTGTCCTGATAGGGGTCAGGAGACATACTGTCCTGATAGGGGTCAGGAGACATACTGTCCTGATAGGGGTCAGGAGACATGCTGTCCTGATAGGGTCAGGGAGACATACTGTCCTGATGGGGTCAGGAGACATACTGTCCTGATAGGGTCAGGAGACATACTGTCCTGATAGGGGTCAGAGACATGCTGTCCTGATAGGGGTCAGGAGACATACTGTCCTGATAGGGGTCAGGAGACATACTGTCCTGATAGGGGTCAGGAGACATGCTGTCCTGATAGGGGTCAGGAGACATACTGTCCTGATAGGGGTCAGGAGACATACTGTCCTGATAGGGGTCAGAGACATACTGTCCTGATAGGGGTCAGGAGAATACTGTCCTGATAGGGTCAGGAGACATGCTGTCCTGATAGGGGTCAGGAGACATACTGTCCTGATAGGGGTCAGGAGACATACTGTCCTGATAGGGGTCAGGAGACATACTGTCCTGATAGGGGTCAGGAGACATGCTGTCCTGATAGGGGTCAGGAGACATACTGTCCTGATAGGGGTCAGGAGACATACTGTCCTGATAGGGGTCAGGAGACATGCTGTCATGATAGGGGTCAGGAGACATACTGTCCTGATAGGGGTCAGGAGACATGCTGTCCTGATAGGGGTCAGGAGACATACTGTCCTGATAGGGGTCAGGAGACATGCTGTCCTGATAGGGGTCAGGAGACATACTGTCCTGATAGGGGTCAGGAGACATACTGTCCTGATAGGGGTCAGGAGACATACTGTCCTGATAGGGGTCAGGAGACATACTGTCCTGATAGGGGTCAGGAGACATACTGTCCTGATAGGGGTCAGGAGACATGCTGTCCTGATAGGGGTCAGGAGACATACTGTCCTGATAGGGGTCAGGAGACATGCTGTCCTGATAGGAGTCAGGAGACATACTGTCCTGATAGGAGTCAGGAGACATACTGTCCTGATAGGAGTCAGGAGACATACTGTCCTGATAGGGGTCAGGAGACATGCTGTCCTGATAGGAGTCAGGAGACATACTGTCCTGATAGGGGTCAGGAGACAGACTGTCCTGATAGGAGTCAGGAGACATACTGTCCTGATAGGAGTCAGGAGACATACTGTCCTGATAGGGGTCAGGAGACATGCTGTCCTGATAGGAGTCAGGAGACATACTGTCCTGATAGGGGTCAGGAGACAGACTGTCCTGATAGGGGTCAGGAGACATACTGTCCTGATAGGAGTCAGGAGACAGACTGTCCTGATAGGAGCTAGGGTACATATCATCAAACTTCTCATCAGGTCTTGACTGACACCCAGACTAATGTTGGTCATCTTATCTATGAAATACGCCGCAAACTCATCACCTTTAGATGTAGAGGAAAGTTCTCATGGGTTTGCAGCGGGGTCGGATTTATCAGGCCGTCAATGGTGGAGAAGAACACTCTCTAATTATTCTGATTATTAGTGATCAAGATAGTTAAATGAGCCCGTCTGGCATTTAGAATGACCCGGTTAAATACTGAACAAAAATATAAACCCAACCATTTCTATGATTTTACCGAGTTACAGTTCATATCAGGAAATCAGTCAATTGAAATCAATTCATTGGGCCCTAATCTATGGATTTCACATGACTGGGAATACAGATATGCATCTGTTGGTTACAGATACCTTTAAAAAGGTAGGGGCGTGGATCAGAAAACAAGTCAGTATCTGGTGTGACCACCATTTTCCTCATGCAGCGTGACACATCTCCTTCACATAGAGTTGATCAGGCTGTTGATTGTGGCCTGTGGAATGTTGTCCCACTGCTCTTCAATGGCTGTGTGAAGTTGCTGGATATTGGTGGGAACTGGAACACGCTGTTGTACACGTCAATCCAGAGCATCCCAAACATGCTCAATGGGTGACATGTCTGGTGAATATGCAGACCATGGAAGAACTGGGACATTTTCAGCTTCCAGGAATTGTGTACAGGTCCTTGTGACATGGGGTTGTGTATTATCATGCTGAAACACGAGGTGATGGAGGAGGATGAATGGCACAACAATGGGCCTCAGGATCTCGTCACGGTATCTCTGTGCATTCAAATTGACATCAATAAAATGCAATTGTGTTCATTGTCCGTAGCATATGCCTGCCCATACCATAACCCCACCGTCACCATGGGGCACTCTGTTCACAACGTTGACATCAGCAAACCGCTCGCCCACACCACACAATGCTCGTGATCTGCGGTTGTAAGGCCGGTGGGACGCACTGTCAAATTCTCTAAAATGACATTGGAGACGCCATATGATACAGAAATTAACATAAATTTCTCTGGCAACAGCTCTGGTGGACATTCCTGCAGTCAGCATTCCAATTACACGCTCCCTCTAAACTTCAGACATCTGTGGCATTGTGTTGTGTGACAAAACATCCCATTTTAGAGTGGCCTTTCATTGTCCCTAGCACAAGGTGCACCTGTGTAATGATCATGCTGTTTAATCAGCTTCTTGATATGCCACACCTTTCAGATGGATGGATTGTCTTATCTTTTTTTTTATTTTTTTTTATCCCCTTTTCTCCCCAATTTTTCGTGGTATCCAATCGCTAGTAATTACTATCTTGTCTCATCGCTACAACTCCCGTACGGGCTCGGGAGAGACGAAGGTCGAAAGCCATGCGTCCTCCGAAGCACAACCCAACCAAGCCGCACTGCTTCTTTAACACAGCGCGCCTCCAACCCGGAAGCCAGCCACACCAATGTGTCGGAGGAAACACCGTGCACCTGGCCCCCTTGGCTAGCGCGCACTGCGCCCGGCCCGCCACAGGAGTCGCTGGAGCGCGATGAGACAAGGATATCCCTACCGGCCAAACCCTCCCTAACCCGGACGACGCTAGCCCAATTGTGCGTCGCCCCACGGACCTCCCGGTCGCGGCCGGCTGCGACAGAGCCTGGGCGCGAACCCAGAGACTCTGGTGGCGCAGTTAGCACTGCGATGCAGTGCCCTAGACCACTGCGCCACCCGGGAGGCCCCTGGATTGTCTTATCTTAACAGGGATGTAAACAGATTTGTGAGATGAGAGAAATACCCTTTTTGTGCTTATGAAACATTTCTGGGCTCCAGTTCGGCATCTTCATTTGATTAGTTTCCTCACTCATCCAAGGAGTTCTCGGTTTGGATGTGACCTTTTTCAATGTTACTATGGAGCTATGGCATCAATGGTTGCCCTTCATTTGGTATTAAAGTTATTAACTAACTCATCACAAGAGGAAGGCAGAATAGATGGTGGAGTATTGTTCACACACTCAATAAAATCTGTAGCAACTTCAGAGGTAAGATAGTGTTTCTTAATAATGTGTTCAGTATTACCCTGTGCTGTGGGCAACAAGGTAGTATGAAATACATAGAGGTGATCAGATAAAACAACATCAACAATAGATGTCAGTAGAAAGCCCCTTGGTAATAACCAGGTCTAGAGTATGGCTGTGGTTATGGGTGGGCCCAGTAGAAAGCCCCTTGGTAATAACCAGGTCTAGAGTATGGCCGTGGTTATGGGTGGGCCCAGTAGAAAGCCCCTTGGTAATAACCAGGTCCAGAGTATGGCCGTGGTTATGGGTGGGCCCAGTAGAAAGCCCCTTGGTAATAACCAGGTCTATAGTATGGCTGTGGTTATGGATGGGCCCAGTAGAAATCCCTTGGTAATAACCAGGTCCAGAGTATGGCCGTGGTTATGGGTGGGCCCAGTAGAAAGCCCCTTGGTAATAACCAGGTCCAGAGTACGGCTGTGGTTATGGGTGGGCCCATTAGAAAGCCCCTTGGTAATAACCAGGTCCAGAGTATGGCTGTGGTTATGGGTGGGCCCAGTAGAAAGCCCCTTGGTAATAACCAGGTCCAGAGTATGGCTGTGGTTATGGGTGGGCCCAGTAGAAAGCCCCTTGGTAATAACCAGGTCCAGAGTATGGCTGTGGTTATGGGTGGGCCCAGCAGAAAGCCCCTTGGTAATAACCAGGTCCAGAGTATGGCTGTGGTTATGGGTAGGCCCAGTAGAAATCCCCTTGGTAATAACCAGGTCCAGAGTATGGCTGTGGTTATGGGTGGGCCCAGTAGAAAGCCCCTTGGTAATAACCAGGTCCAGAGTATGGCTGTGGTTATGTGTGGGCCCAGTAGAAAGCCCCTTGGTAATAACCAGGTCCAGAGTATGGCTGTGGTTATGGGTGGGCCCAGTAGAAAGCCCCTTGGTAATAACCAGGTCCAGAGTATGGCTGTGGTTATGGGTGGGCCCAGTAGAAAGCCCCTTGGTAATAACCAGGTCCAGAGTGTGGCTGTGGTTATGGGTGGGCCCAGTAGAAAGCCCCTTGGTAATAACCAGGTCCAGAGTATGGCTGTGGTTATGGGTGGGCCCAGTAGAAAGCCCCTTGGTAATAACCCGGTCCAGAGTATGGCTGTGGTTATGGGTGGGCCCAGCAGAAAGCCCCTTGGTAATAACCAGGTCCAGAGTATGGCTGCGGTTAGGGGTGGGCCCAGTAGAAAGCCCCTTGGTAATAACCAGGGCCAGAGTATGGTTGTGGTTAGGGGTGGGCCCAGTAGAAAGCCCCTTGGTAATAACCAGGTCCAGAGTGTGGCTGTGGTTATGGGTGGGCCCAGTAGAAAGCCCCTTGGTAATAACCAGGTCCAGAGCATGGCTGTGGTTATGGGTGGGCCCAGTAGAAAGCCCCTTGGTAATAACCAGGTCCAGAGCATGGCCACGGTTATGGGTGGGCCCAGTAGAAAGCCCCTTGGTAATAACCAGGTCCAGAGTATGGCTGTGGTTATGTGTGGGCCCAGTAGAAAGCCCCTTGGTAATAACCCGGTCCAGAGTATGGCTGTGGTTATGGGTGGGCCCAGTAGAAAGCCCCTTGGTAATAACCAGGTCCAGAGTATGGCTGTGGTTATGGGTGGGCCCAGTAGAAAGCCCCTTGGTAATAACCAGGTCCAGAGTATGGCTGTGGTTATGGTTGGGCCCAGTAGAAAGCCCCTTGGTAATAACCAGGTCCAGAGTATGGATGTGGTTATGGGTGGGCCCAGAAGAAAGCCCCTTGGTAATAACCAGGTCCAGAGTATGGCTGTGGTTATGGGTGGGCCCAGCAGAAAGCCCCTTGGTAATAACCTGGTCCAGAGTATGGCTGTGGTTATGGGTGGGCCCAGTAGAAAGCCCCTTGGTAATAACCAGGTCCAGAGTATAGCTGTGGTAATGGGTGGGTCCAGGAGAAAGCCCCTTGGTAATAACCAGGTCCAGAGTATGGCTGTGGTTATGGGTGGGCCCAGTAGAAAGCCCCTTGGTAATAACCAGATCCAGAGTATGTCTGTGGTTATGGGTGGGCCCAGTAGAAAGCCCCTTGGTAATAACCAGGTCCAGAGTATGGCTGTGGTTAGGGGTGGGCCCAGTAGAAAGCCCCTTGGTAATAACCAGGTCCAGAGTATGGATGTGGTTATGGGTGGGCCCAGTAGAAAGCCCCTTGGTAATAACCAGGTCCAGAGTGTGGCTGTGGTTATGGGTGGGCCCAGTAGAAAGCCCCTTGGTAATAACCAGGTCCAGATTATGGCTGTGGTTATGGGTGGGCCCAGTAGAAAGCCCCTTGGTAATAACCAGGTCCAGAGCATGGCCACGGTTATGGGTGGGCCCAGTAGAAAGCCCCTTGGTAATAACCAGGTCCAGAGTATGGCTGTGGTTATGGGTGGGCCCAATAGAAAGCCCCTTGGTAATAAACCAGGTCCAGAGCATGGTTGTGGTTATGGTTGGGCCCAGTAGAAAGCCCCTTGGTAATAACCAGGGCCAGAGTATGGTTGTGGTTAGGGGTGGGCCCAGTAGAAAGCCCCTTGGTAATAACCAGGTCCAGAGTGTGGCAGTGGTTATGGGTGGGCCCAGTAGAAAGCCCCTTGGTAATAACCAGGTCCAGAGCATGGCTGTGGTTATGGATGGGCCCAGTAGAAAGCCCCTTGGTAATAACCAGGTCCAGAGCATGGCCACGGTTATGGGTGGGCCCAGTAGAAAGCCCCTTGGTAATAACCAGGTCCAGAGTATGGCTGTGGTTATAGGTGGGCCCAGTAGAAAGCCCCTTGGTAATAACCAGCGCCAGAGTATGGCTGCGGTTAGGGGTGGGCCCAGTAGAAAGCCCCTTGGTAATAACCAGGGCCAGAGTATGGTTGTGGTTAGGGGTGGGCCCAGTAGAAAGCCCCTTGGTAATAACCAGGTCCAGAGTGTGGCTGTGGTTATGGGTGGGCCCAGTAGAAAGCCCCTTGGTAATAACCAGGTCCAGAGCATGGCTGTGGTTATGGGTGGGCCCAGTAGAAAGCCCCTTGGTAATAACCAGATCCAGAGTATGTCTGTGGTTATGGGTGGGCCCAGTAGAAAGCCCCTTGGTAATAACCAGGTCCAGAGTATGGCTGTGGTTAGGGGTGGGCCCAGTAGAAAGCCCCTTGGTAATAACCAGGTCCAGAGTATGGATGTGGTTATGGGTGGGCCCAGTAGAAAGCCCCTTGGTAATAACCAGGTCCAGAGTGTGGCTGTGGTTATGGGTGGGCCCAGTAGAAAGCCCCTTGGTAATAACCAGGTCCAGATTATGGCTGTGGTTATGGGTGGGCCCAGTAGAAAGCCCCTTGGTAATAACCAGGTCCAGAGCATGGCCACGGTTATGGGTGGGCCCAGTAGAAAGCCCCTTGGTAATAACCAGGTCCAGAGTATGGCTGTGGTTATGGGTGGGCCCAATAGAAAGCCCCTTGGTAATAAACCAGGTCCAGAGCATGGTTGTGGTTATGGTTGGGCCCAGTAGAAAGCCCCTTGGTAATAACCAGGTCCAGAGCATGGCCTCGGTTATGGGTGGGCCCAGTAGAAAGCCCCTTGGTAATAACCAGGTCCAGAGTATGGCTGTAGTTATGGGTGGGCCCAGTGGAAAGCCCCTTGGTAATAACCAGGTCCAGAGTATGGCTGTGGTTATGGGTGGGCCCAATAGAAAGCCCCTTGGTAATAAACCAGGTCCAGAGCATGGTTGTGGTTATGGTTGGGCCCAGTAGAAAGCCCCTTGGTAATAACCAGGTCCAGAGCATGGCCTCGGTTATGGGTGGGCCCAGTAGAAAGCCCCTTGGTAATAACCAGGTCCAGAGTATGCTGTGGTTATGGGTGGGCCCAGTAGAAAGCCCCTTGGTAATAACCAGGTCCAGAGTATGTCTGTGGTTATGGGTGGGCCCAGTAGAAAGCCCTGTGTTAATAACCAGGTCCAGAGTATGGTTGTGGTTATGGGTGGGCCCAGTAGAAAGCCCCTTGGTAATAACCAGGTCCAGAGTATGGCTGTGGTTATGGTTGGGCCCAGTAGAAAGCCCCTTGGTAATAACCAGGTCCAGAGTATGGATGTGGTTATTGGTGGGCCCAGCAGAAAGCCCCTTGGTAATAACCCGGTCCAGAGTATGGCTGTGGTTATGGGTGGGCCCAGTAGAAAGCCCCTTGGTAATAACCAGGTCCAGAGTATGGCTGTGGTTATGGGTGGGCCCAATAGAAAGCCCCTTGGTAATAAACCAGGTCCAGAGCATGGTTGTGGTTATGGTTGTTCCCAGTAGAAAGCCCCTTGGTAATAACCAGGTCCAGAGCATGGCCTCGGTTATGGGTGGGCCCAGTAGAAAGCCCCTTGGTAATAACCAGGTCCAGAGTATGCTGTGGTTATGGGTGGGCCCAGTAGAAAGCCCCTTGGTAATAACCAGGTCCAGAGTATGTCTGTGGTTATGGGTGGGCCCAGTAGAAAGCCCTGTGTTAATAACCAGGTCCAGAGTATGGTTGTGGTTATGGGTGGGCCCAGTAGAAAGCCCCTTGGTAATAACCAGGTCCAGAGTATGGCTGTGGTTATGGTTGGGCCCAGTAGAAAGCCCCTTGGTAATAACCAGGTCCAGAGTATGGATGTGGTTATGGGTGGGCCCAGTAGAAAGCCCCTTGGTAATAACCAGGTCCAGAGTATGGCTGTGGTTATGGGTGGGCCCAGCAGAAAGCCCCTTGGTAATAACCCGGTCCAGAGTATGGCTGTGGTTATGGGTGGGCCCAGTAGAAAGCCCCTTGGTAATAACCAGGTCCAGAGTATAGCTGTGGTTATGGGTGGGCCCAGTAGAAAGCCCCTTGGTAATAACCAGGTCCAGAGTATGGCTGTGGTTATGGGTGGGCCCAGTAGAAAGCCCCTTGGTAATAACCAGGTCCAGAGTATGGCTGTGGTTATGGGTGGGCCCAATAGAAAGCCCCTTGGTAATAAACCAGGTCCAGAGTATGGTTGTGGTTAGGGGTGGGCCCAGTATTAAGCCCCTTGGTAATAACCAGGTCCAGAGTATGGCTGTGGTTAGGGGTGGGCCCAGTAGAAAGCCCCTTGGTAATAACCAGGTCCAGAGTATGGCTGTGGTTATGGGTGGGCCCAGTAGAAAGCCCCTTGGTAATAACCAGGTCCAGAGCATGGCTGTGGTTATGGGTGGGCCCAGTAGAAAGCCCCTTGGTAATAACCAGGTCCAGAGCATGGCCACGGTTATGGGTGGGCCCAGTAGAAAGCCCCTTGGTAATAACCAGGTCCAGAGTATGGCTGTGGTTATGTGTGGGCCCAGTAGAAAGCCCCTTGGTAATAACCCGGTCCAGAGTATGGCCACGGTTATGGGTGGGCCTAGTAGAAAGCCCCTTGGTAATAACCAGGTCCAGAGTATGGCTGTGGTTATGGTTGGGCCCAGTGAAAGCCCCTTGGTAATAACCAGGTCCAGAGTATGGATGTGGTTATGGGTGGGCCCAGTAGAAAGCCCCTTGGTAATAACCAGGTCCAGAGTATGGCTGTGGTTATGGGTTGGCCCAGCAGAAAGCCCCTTGGTAATAACCTGGTCCAGAGTATGGCTGTGGTTATGGGTGGGCCCAGTAGAAAGCCCCTTGGTAATAACCAGGTCCAGAGTATAGCTGTGGTAATGGGTGGGTCCAGGAGAAAGCCCCTTGCTAATAACCAGGTCCAGAGTATGGCTGTGGTTATGGGTGGGCCCAATAGAAAGCCCCTTGGTAATAAACCAGGTCCAGAGCATGGCTGTGGTTAGGGGTGGGCCCAGTAGAAAGCCCCTTGGTAATAACCAGGTCCAGAGTATGGCTGTGGTTATGGGTGGGCCCAGTAGAAAGCCCCTTGGTAATAACCAGGTCCAGAGTGTGGCTGTGGTTATGGGTGGGCCCAGTAGAAAGCCCCTTGGTAATAACCAGGTCCAGAGTATGGCTGTGGTTATGGGTGGGCCCAGTGAAAGCCCCTTGGTAATAACCAGGTCCAGAGCATGGCCACGGTTATGGGTGGGCCCAGTAGAAAGCCCCTTGGTAATAACCAGGTCCAGAGTATGGCTGTGGTTATGGGTGGGCCCAATAGAAAGCCCCTTGGTAATAAACCAGGTCCAGAGCATGGTTGTGGTTATGGTTGGGCCCAGTAGAAAGCCCCTTGGTAATAACCAGGTCCAGAGCATGGCCTCGGTTATGGGTGGGCCCAGTAGAAAGCCTCTTGGTAATAACCAGGTCCAGAGTATGGCTGTAGTTATGGGTGGGCCCAGTGGAAAGCCCCTTGGTAATAACCAGGTCCAGAGTATGGCTGTGGTTATGGGTGGGTCCAGTAGAAAGCCTCTTGGTAATAACCAGGTCCAGAGTATGGCTGTGGTTATGGGTGGGCCCAGTAGAAAGCCCCTTGGTAATAACCAGGCCCAGAGTATGGCTGTGGTTATGGGTGGGCCCAGTAGAAAGCCCCTTGGTAATAACCAGGTCCAGAGCATGGCTGTGGTTATGGGTGGGCCCAGTAGAAAGCCCCTTGGTAATAACCAGGTCCAGAGTATGTCTGTGGTTATGGGTGGGCCCAATAGAAAGCCCTGTGTTAATAACCAGGTCCAGAGTATGGTTGTGGTTATGGGTGGGCCCAGTAGAAAGCCCCTTGGTAATAACCAGGTCCAGAGTATGCTGTGGTTATGGGTGGGCCCAGTAGAAAGCCCCTTGGTAATAACCAGGTCCAGAGTATGTCTGTGGTTATGGGTGGGCCCAGTAGAAAGCCCTGTGTTAATAACCAGGTCCAGAGTATGGTTGTGGTTATGGGTGGGCCCAGTAGAAAGCCCCTTGGTAATAACCAGGTCCAGAGTATGCTGTGGTTATGGATGGGCCCAGTAGAAAGCCCCTTGGTAATAACCAGGTCCAGAGTATGTCTGTGGTTATGGGTGGGCCCAATAGAAAGCCCCTTGGTAATAACCAGGTCCAGAGCCTGGCCGCGGTTATGGGTGGGCCCAGTAACATGTTGAATGAAGTCCGTAGAGCTCGAAAGATTCAAAAATCCATTGGCCTCGGAGCTAGTCCCTTTGTCAACGTGAATATTAAAATCGCCCAACATAATGATGTTATGATAGTTCTCAAGGACAATAGACAATAGTTCAGAGAAATCAGTACAGAAAGTGGGGCAGTGGTTTGGTGGCCTATACAGGGTCATGGCCAGCACTGGTGGCTGACATTTAAACAGTACATCATGATGCTCAAAAGACCCAATGTCACCAAATAAAACGTCCTTACAGCTGAGAGCATTAGTAAAAATAGAGGCTGTCCCCCCGACCCTTTGTTCTTTTTCTGATAGAGAATGAAAAGCTGTAGTCCAGGGGGGAGGGGCTTCAACAATGAGAGGCACTAAAGTCTGAAGACAGCCGTGTTTCAGTGAGAAACATAATGAGTTCATTCACAGGAAAGGTTTTTACTAGTAATTGCTCTGACATTTTAAAAGTGCCAATTCAATGAGTGTGGGCCACTCTGCCCCTTGGGGCATCTGCCTCGACGTAACCAATGGAATAACAATCACAATTATGAATGTTACAACCAGGTTTTATGATGATCTCTATCAGAATTGTAGATGGTTATTTTTACTTGTTCTTATAGGGAATGAGAAGCTGTAGTCCAGGGGGCCTAATACGAAGGTCATTAAAACCAACGTGAGGGGTGCCTCCCGAGTAGCGCAGCGAGACAGTGCACAATTGGCCCAGCGTCATCCGGGTTAGGGGAGGGATTAGACGGCTGGGATGTCCTTGTCCCATCGCACTCTAGCGGCTCCTTGTGGCGGGCTGACGTTGGTCACGAGTTGTACGGTGTTTCCTCCGACACATTGGTGCGGCTGGCTTCCGGGTTAAGCGAGCACTGTGTCAGGAAGCAGTGCGTATTGGTAGAGTTGTATTTTGGAGGATGGATGGCTCTCGACCTTCGCCTCTCCCGAGTCGGTACGGGAGTTGCAGCAATGGGACAAGACTGTAACTACCAAGTGGATATCACCCAGGATACGTGCTGGTAGGTCCGTCTCAAGCGAGGCAAAGCTGTTTAATAGCTGGATTGGGTCTTCTCGGATAGGTGAAGGGTGGCCAGACTGCCTCCCCAATCTCCAACACCTTGCGAGTGTCCATTATCCCATGGAATTGAGCTCAACCCCCCTAGAGTCGATTGATCCCCAAGTGCATCAATCTAAGTAAAAAAAATCCCCATCAAAGTCTGTCTATTTAAGCTAGAGATATGTCTCAATCCAACCGCCAGTGTCTCAATCCATCCACCGGTGTCTCAATCCATCCGCCAGTGTCTCAATCCAACCGCCAGTGTCTCAATCCATCCGCCAGTGTCTCAATCCAACCGCCAGTGTCTCAATCCATCCGCCAGTGTCTCAATCCATCCGCCAGTGTCTCAATCCAACCGCCAGTGTCTCAATCCATACGCCAGTGTCTCAATCTATCCGCCAGTGTCTCAATCATTCCGCCAGTGTCTCAATCCATCCGCCAGTGTCTCAATCCAACCGCCAGTGTCTCAATCCATCTGCCAGTGTCTCAATCCATCCGCCAGTGTCTCAATCCAACCGCCAGTGTCTCAATCCATACGCCAGTGTCTCAATCCATCCGCCAGTGTCTCAATCGATCCGCCAGTGTCTCAATCTATCCGCCAGTGTCTCAATCATTCCGCCAGTGTCTCAATCCATCCGCCAGTGTCTCAATCCATACGCCAGTGTCTCAATCCATACGCCAGTGTCGCACTTCTGCATCTGCGGAGAAATGTGGCAGAGCAAGAGCGATGTTTGTCAGACCATGAGTCATCCCGAAAATGTGTCTTCTCTTGACCCACAAGTGTCAGGAGACTCGTCTACAGTCGGTACTGTTGATAAACCAACTTCTGTTTGGTAGCGTCCGAACCGTATGGGTCAGAACCCAACTAATGAGACCTCACTGTGGACGGTGTTCTCAGTTTTGCTCTATGACCCCCAAAAGTTTCATGTCTGAAGGTAACCGAAGTATAAAGGTAGTTTTGTGCCAAAGAAAAGGGGTTAAATATGTTTTTTAAAAATAGACCCAGTGCGGAAAGTATTCAGACCCCTTGACTTTTTTTCACATTTTGTTACATTGCGGCTTTATTCCAAAATGGATTCAATTGTTTTTCCCATCATCAATCTACACACAATGCCCCATAATGACAAAGCAAAAACAGGTTTTTAGAAATGTATTTAAAAAAAAACTGAAATACCACATTTACATAAGTATTCAGACCCTTTACTCAGTACTTTGTTGAAGCACCTTTGGGTATGACGTTACAAGCATGGCACACCTGTTTCTCACATTCTTCTCTGCAGATCCTCTCAAGCTCTGTCAGGTTGGATTGGGAGCATCGCTGCACAGCTATTTTCAGGTCTCTCCAGAGATGTTTGTTTTGGGTTCAAGTCCAGGCTCTGGCTGGCTGGCACCACTCAAGGACATTCAGAGACCTGTTCCGAAGACACTCCTGCTTTGTCTTGACTGTGTGCTTAGGGTCGTTGTCCTGTTGGAAGGTGAACCGTCGCCCCAGTCTGAGGTCCTCAACACTCTGGAGCCAGTTTTCGTCTAGGATCTCTCTGTACTTTGCTCCATTAATCTTTCCCTCGATCCTGACTAGTCTCCCATCCCCTGCCACTGAGAAACATCCCCACAGCATGATGCTGCCACCACCATGCTTCGCCGTAGGGATGGTGCCACGTTTCCTCCAGACGTGACGCTTGGCATTCAAGACAAATAATTAAATCTTGGTTTCGTCAGACCAGAGAATCTTGTTTCTCATAATCGGAGAGTCCTTTAGGTGCCTTTTGGCAAACTCCAAGCGGACTGTCATGTACCTTTTAAAGAGGAGTGGCTTCAGTCTGGCCACTCTACCATAAAGGCCTGATTGGTGGAGTTTTTCAGAGATGGTTGTCCTTCTGGAAGTTTCTCCCATCTTCACAGAGGAACTCTGGAGCTCTGTCAGAGTGACCATTGGGTTCTTGGTTACCTCCCTGACCTATGACCTTCTCCCCCGATTGCTCAGTTTGGCCGGGCGGCCAGCTCTAGGAAGAGTCTTCGTGGTTCCAATCTTCTTCCATTTAAGAAGGATGGAGATCACTGTGTTTTTGGGGACCTTCAATGCTGCAAAGAAAAATTGGTACCCTTCCTCAGATCTGTGCCTTGAGATAATCCTGTCTCGGGGCTCTGCGGACTGTTCCTTTGACCTCATGGCTTGGTTTCTGCTCTGACATGCACTGTTAACTGTAGGATGTTATATAGATAGGTCTGTGCCTTTCCAAGTCATTTCCAATGAAGTTGTAGAAACATTTCAAGGATGATCTATGGAAACAGGATGCACCTGAGCTCAATTTCAAGTCTCATAGCAAAGGGTCTGAATACTTACAGTATAGAAATAAGGTATTTCAGTTTATTAATGCATTTGCAAAAAAACAACAAAAACAAAAACATTTTTGCCATTATGGAGTATTGTTTTTAGATTGATGACGAAAAATAAATATTGAATAAATGCTCCACCGGGGATCCAGACAGGGTTGTCCCCTCTCCCACTTGTTGTTTGCTTTGGCAGTCGAGCCCCTTGCCATCGCACTAACGATGCTTTCCGAGTTTTTCTCCCTGATACCTCATTAACACATGCCTTATCTATTCTGAAAGCAGTTTGAGATACCTCATTACCACATGCCTTATCTATTCTGAAGCAGTTTGAGATACCTCATTACCACATGCCTATCTATTCTGAAGCAGTTTGAGGTACCTCATTACCACATGCCTTATCTATTCTGAAGCAGTTTGAGATACCTCATTACCACATGCCTATCTATTCTGAAGCAGTTTGAGGTACCTCATTACCACATGCCTTATCTATTCTGAAGCAGTTTGAGATACCTCATTACCACATGCCTTATCTATTCTGAAGCAGTTTGAGATACCTCATTACCAAATGTCTTATCTATTCTGAAGCAGTTTGAGATACCTCATTACCAAATGCCTTATCTATTCTGAAGCAGTTTGAGATACCTCATTACCAAATTGTAACGGTTTTCTTCTAGGGGTGAAGGAGAGGACCAAAGTGCAGCGCGGCTAGTGTTAAACATGTTTAATAACGAACAAGTAAAACACTACAAACAACAATACAAAATAACAAATGTGCAAAAACCGACACAGACCTATCTGGTGCAGACAATCACAGAGACAGGAAACAAACACCCACAAAATCCCAACACAAAACAATCCTCCTATATATGATTCTCAATCAGGGACAACGATTACCATCTGCCTCTGATTGAGAACCATATTAGGCTGGACATAGAAACAGACAAACTAGACACACAACATAGAATTCCCACCCAGCTCACGTCCTGACCAACTAAACACATACAAAACAACAGAAAACAGGTCAGGAACGTGACAGAACCCCCCCCTCAAGGTGCGAACTCCGGGCGCACCCCTAAAACTCAAGGGGAGGGTCTGGGTGGGCATCTGTCCGCGGTGGCGGCTCCGGCGCAGGACGAGGACACCACTCCACCACTGTCTTTGTCCCCCTCCTTAGCGTCCTTTGAGTGGCGACCCTCGCCCACGACCTTGGCCTAAGAATCCTCCCCAAGGCCCCCACATGATTTAGGAGGTAGCTCAGGACAGAGAGGTAGCTCAGGACAGAGAGGTAGCTCAGGACAGAGAGGTAGCTCAGGACAGAGAGGTAGCTCAGGACAGAGAGGTAGCTCAGGACAGAGGGGCAACTCCGGACTAATGGCAGCTCCGGACTGAGTGGCAGCTCCGGACTGAGTGGCAGCTCCGGACTGAGTGGCAGCTCCGGACTGAGTGGCAGCTCCGGACTGTAGGGCAGCTCATGACTGTAGGGCAGCTCATGACTGGAGGGCAGCTCATGACTGGAGGGCAGCTCATGACTGGAGGGCAGCTCATGACTGGAGGGCAGCTCATGACTATAGGGCAGCTCATGACTATAGGGCAGCTCATGACTATAGGGCAGCTCATGACTGTAGGGCAGCTCATGACTGTAGGGCAGCTCATGACTGTAGGGCAGCTCATGACTGTAGGGCAGCTCATGACTGTAGGGCAGCTCTGGCAGCTCCTGACTGGCTGGCGTCTCTGGCAGCTCCTGACTGGCTGGCGTCTCTGGCAGCTCCTGACTGGCTGGCGTCTCTGGCAGCTCCTGACTGGCTGGCGTCTCTGGCAGCTCCTGACTGGCTGGCGTCTCTGGCAGCTCCTGACTGGCTGGCGTCTCTGGCAGCTCCTGACTGGCTGGCGGCTCTGGCGGCTCCTGACTGACGGACGGCTCTAGCGGCTCCTGACTGACGGACGGCTCTAGCGGCTCCTGACTGACGGACGGCTCTAATGGCTCGGGACAGACGGGCGGCTCTAATGGCTCGTGGCAGACGGATGACTCAGATGGCGCTGGGCAGACAGATGGCTCAGACGGCGCTGGGCAGACAGATGGCTCAGATGGCGCTGGGCAGACGGATGGCTCAGATGGCGCTGGGCAGACGGATGGCTCAGATGGCGCTGGGCAGACGGATGGCTCAGACGGCGCTGGGCAGACGGATGGCTCAGATGGCGCTGGGGAGACGGATGGCTCCGATGGCGCTTGGCAGACGGCCAGCTCTGACGGCGTTGGGCAGACGGACAGTTCAGACGGCGTTGGGCAGACGGACAGTTCAGACGGCGTTGGGCAGACGGGCAGTTCAGGCGCCGCTGGGCAGACGGGCAGTTCAGGCACCGCTGGGCAGACGGCAGACTCTGGCCGGCTGAGACGCACTATAGGCCTGATGCGTGGTGCCGGAACTGGAGGTACCGGGCTGAGGGCACGCACCTCAGGGCGAGTGTGGGGAGGAGGAACAGGGCTCTGGAGATGCACTGGAAGCCTGGTGCGTGGTGTAGGCACTGGTGGTACTGGGCTGGGGCGGGAAGGTGGCGCCGGATATACCGGACCGTGAAGGAGGACACGCGCTCTTGAGCACCGAGCCTCTCCAACCTTACCAGGTTGAATGGTCCCCGTAGCCCTGCCAGTGCGGCGAGGTGGAATAACCCGCACTGGGCTATGCAGGCGAACCGGGGACACCACCTGTAAGGCTGGTGCCATGTACGCCGGCCCGAGGAGACGTACTGGAGGCCAGATACGTTGGGCCGGCTTCATGACATCCGGCTCGATGCCCAACCTAGCCCTCCCAGTGCGGCAAGGTGGAATAGCCCGCACTGGGCTAAGCACGCGTACTGGGGACACCGTGCGCTTTACCGCATAACACGGTGTCTGACCAGTACGACGCCCTCTCACTCCACGGTAAGCCCGGGGAGTTGGCTCAGGTATCCAACCCGGCTTCGCCACACTCCCCATTAGCCCCCCCCCAAGAAATTTTTGGGTGAGCCTCTCGGGTTTCCAGCCACTCTGCCTTGCAAGCGCCTCATAATGCCGCCTCTCCGCTTTTGATGCCTCCAGCTCCGCTTTGGGACGGCGACACTCCTCTGGCTCTGCCCAGGGTCCTTCTCCGTCCAGAATCTCCTCCCATGTCCATTCCTCCTTGTACTGCTGCTGCTGTTGCTGCTGCCCGTTGCCACGCTGCTTGGTCCGGGTTTGGTGGGTGTTTCTGTAACGGTTTTCTTCTAGGGGTGAAGGAGAGGACCAAAGTGCAGCGCGGCTAGTGTTAAACATGTTTAATAACGAACAAGTAAAACACTACAAACAACAATACAAAATAACAAATGTGCAAAAACCGACACAGACCTATCTGGTGCAGACAATCACAGAGACAGGAAACAAACACCCACAAAATCCCAACACAAAACAAGCCTCCTATATATGATTCTCAATCAGGGACAACGATTACCATCTGCCTCTGATTGAGAACCATATTAGGCTGGACATAGAAACAGACAAACTAGACACACAACATAGAATTCCCACCCAGCTCACGTCCTGACCAACTAAACACATACAAAACAACAGAAAACAGGTTAGGAACGTGACACAAATGCCTTATCTATTCTGAAGCAGTTTGAGATACCTCATTACCACATGTCTTATCTATTCTGGATCAGTTTGGATCAATCTCAGGGTACAAGCTGAATCTAGGAAAGAGTGAGCGTTTATCCTGTAAATCAGGCTGTTTTAACATGCTCTTTTACAAGCTTTCATTTCCTGGATCGGCGACAAGGAAGTGACAAGGAAATATTTAAAAAAAATATGTGAGACATTGTTGCTCTAGTAGATCGTCTTTCACGTTTTATACTTCTGTCTCTTATTGAAAGGGTAATGAATGTGTTTTGCCACTTTTATTACAAAATATTTACATAATTCACTGTACCAAACATGTATTTTATTTGGGATTGCAAGGTACCATGGATTGGTAGAAAACATTTACAGAAGCCTATTGGGTGGTTTAGCTCTACCAACTTTTCAGACATACTATTTAGCTGCAAATCACAGAGCCCTTTTGTACTGGCTACAGATTGATCCGACTCGACCAAGACCACTCTGGGTTCAGATGGAGTCACAGAGCCCTTTTGTACTGGCTACAGACTGATCCGACTCGACCGAGACCACTCTGGGTTCAGATGGAGTCACAGAGCCCTTTTGTACTGGCTACAGACTGATCCGACTCGACCGAGACCACTCTGGGTTCAGATGGAGTCACAGAGGCCTTTTGTACTGGCTACAGACTGATCCGACTCGACCGAGACCACTCTAGGTTCAGATGGAGTCACAGAGGCCTTTTGTACTGGCTACAGACTGATCCGACTCGACCGAGACCACTCTGGGTTCAGATGGAGTCACAGAGGCCTTTTGTACTGGCTACAGACTGATCCGACTCGACCGAGACCACTCTGGGTTCAGATGGAGTCACAGAGCCCTTTTGTACTGGCTACAGACTGATCCGACTCGACCGAGACCACTCTGGGTTCAGATGGAGTCACAGAGGCCTTTTGTACTGGCTACAGACTGATCCGACTCGACCGAGACCACTCTGGGTTCAGATGGAGTCACAGAGGCCTTTTGTACTGGCTACAGACTGATCCGACTCGACCGAGACCACTCTGGGTTCAGATGGAGTCACAGAGGCCTTTTGTACTGGCTACAGACTGATCCGACTCGACCGAGACCACTCTGGGTTCAGATGGAGTCACAGAGCCCTTTTGTACTGGCTACAGATTGATCCGACTCGACCAAGACCACTCTGGGTTCAGATGGAGTCACAGAGCCCTTTTGTACTGGCTACAGACTGATCCGACTGGCCCTAGACCACTCTGGGTTCAGATGGAGTCACAGAGCCCTTTTGTACTGGCTACAGACTTATCCGACTCGACCGAGACCACTCTGGGTTCAGATGGAGTCACAGAGGCCTTTTGTACTGGCTACAGATTGATCCGACTCGACCGAGACCACTCTGGGTTCAGATGGAGTCACAGAGCCCTTTTGTACTGGCTACAGATTGATCCGACTCGACCAAGACCACTCTGGGTTCAGATGGAGTCACAGAGCCCTTTTGTACTGGCTACAGACTGATCCGACTGGCCCTAGACCACTCTGGGTTCAGATGGAGTCACAGAGCCCTTTTGTACTGGCTACAGACTGATCCGACTCGACCGAGACCACTCTGGGTTCAGATGGAGTCACAGAGCCCTTTTGTACTGGCTACAGACTGATCCGACTAAACCGAGACCACTCTGGGTTCAGATGGAGTCACAGAGGCCTTTTGTACTGGCTACAGACTGATCCGACTCGACCGAGACCACTCTGGGTTCAGATGGAGTCACAGAGCCCTTTTGTACTGGCTACAGACTGATCCGACTCGACCGAGACCACTCTGGGTTCAGATGGAGTCTAAGTCATGTCCACCTGCTGCACTTTCCTCCGTGTTTGTGCTCCTCTCTCTCAGTGTTCGTGGGCAAAAGGTGGATCGACCCAATTGGAATGTGGAATCGGTTCCATTTAGCCTTAGAGGCTGTTCTCTGTCAGGTTCAACCAACCGGGAATTTTCTATCAGCATGACTCCATCCTGTTGCATCCAAATTCACCTCAGAGGTTCATGACATCAATTAACAAACTACGGAGAATCACAAACTATAGAGAATCACTAACTATACCACAAACTCTCCCTCCCCTCTCTCCCCTCTCACTCCCTCTCTCCCCCCTCTCTCCCCTCTCACTCCCTCTCTCCCCCATCTCTCCCTCTCTCCCCCTCTCTCCCCTCTCACTCCCTCTCTCCCCCTCTCTCCCTTCTCACTCCCTCTCTCCCCCTCTCTCCCCTCTCACTCACTCTCTCTTTCTCTCTCTCTCTCGCTCTCTTTCTCTCTCTCTCTCTCTCTCTCTCTCTCTCTCTCTCTCTCTCTCTCTTTCTCTCTCTCGCTCTCTTTCTCTCCCTCCTTCCCACCCTCCCTCCCTCCCTCCCCTCTCTCTATATCTCTATCTCTAAGTGCTCTGCTGTCACCGTATGCTGCATCAAACATACTCCCTCATGCATCTTTCTCGTGGACCAGCGACTCTAACAGGAAGTGTGTCATCCTTCCCTGCATCTTTCCCTCCATCCTTCCCTCCTCCATCCCTCCATCTTTCTCTCTCTCCCTCCCTCCCATTGAGTGGTAAAATGTTTCTCTCCCCAGGGGACCTGCTCTGCTTCACTGATCAATCTGTTGAGATGCTCTCTCGTTCTCCTACCTATCCATCTATCTGTCTTCCTGTCTTTATACATCTCTTTATCTCCTGTCTTCTTTCTTCAATCTCTTCCTCCATCCCTCCTTCTCTCCCTCCCTGCTCTCTCTCTTCCTCCATCCCCCCTTCTCTCCCTCCCTGCTCTCTCTCTCCCTCCATCCCCCCTTCTCTCCCTCCCTGCTCTCTCTCTCCCTCCATCCCCCCTTCTCTCCCTCCCTGCTCTCTCTCTCCCTCCATCCCCCCTTCTCTCCCTCCCTGCTCTCTCTCCATCCAACCCTGTTTCTCTCCCTCTCTGCTCTCTCTCTCCCTCCATCCCCCCTTCTCTCCCTCCCTGCTCTCTCTCCATCCATCCCTCCTTCTCTCCCTCTCTGCTCTCTCTCTCCCTCCATCCCCCCTTCTCTCCCTCCCTGCTCTCTCTCTCCCTCCATCCCCCCTTCTCTCCCTCTCTGCTCTCTCTCCCTCCATCCCCCCTTCTCTCCCTCTCTGCTCTCTCTCTCCCTCCATCCCCCCTTCTCTCCCTCCCTGCTCTCTCTCTTCCTCCATCCCCCCTTCTCTCCCTCCCTGCTCTCTCTCCATCCAACCCTGTTTCTCTCCCTCTCTGCTCTCTCTCTCCCTCCATCCCCCCTTCTCTCCCTCCCTGCTCTCTCTCTCCCTCCATCCCCCCTTCTCTCCCTCCCTGCTCTCTCTCTTCCTACATCCCCCCTTCTCTCCCTCCCTGCTCTCTCTCTTCCTCCATCCACCCTTCTCTCCCTCCCTGCTCTCTCTCCATCCAACCCTGTTTCCCTCCCTCCCTTCTCTCTCTCCCTCCACCGCTCTTTCTATCTCTCCCTTCTGTCCCTCCATCCCTCTTTCTCCCCCTCCCTTCTCTCTCTCTCCCTCATCCCTCTTTCTACCCCTCCCTTCTCTCTCTCTCCCTCATCCCTCTTTCTACCCCTCCCTTCTCTCTCTCTCCATCCATCCCTCTTTCTCTCCCTCCCTTCTCTCGCTCTACCCCCCTTCTCTCCCTCCCTGCTCTCTCTCCATCCATCCCTCTTTCTCCCCCTCCCTTCTCTCTCTCTCCCTCCATCCCTCTTTCTCCCCCTCCCTTCTCCCCTCCCTGCTTTCTCTCTCCCTCCATCCCCCTTCTCTCCCTCCTTGCTCTCTCTCATCTCAGAGAGAGAGATGGAACAGAGAGTGTTGGAAAAGAGAGAGATGGAACAGAGAGAGAGATGGAACAGAGAGAGAGATTGAACAGAGAGAGATGGAACAGAGAGAGAGATGGAACAGAGAGAGAGATTGAACAGAGAGAGAGATGGAACAGAGAGAGAGACTGAACAGAGAGAGAGACTGAACAGAGAGAGACTGAACAGAGAGAGAGATGGAACAGAGAGAGAGGTGGAACAGAGAGAGAGATGGAACAGAGAGAGAGATGGAACAGAGAGGGAGATGGAACAGAGAGAGAGATGGAACAGAGAGAGATGGAACAGAGAGGGAGATGGAACAGAGAGAGAGATGGAACAGAGAGAGAGATGGAACAGAGAGGGAGATTGAACAGAGAGAATGAACAGAGAGAGAGATGGAACAGAGAGGGAGACTGAACAGACAGAAGGAACAGAGAGAGAGATTGAACAGAGAGAGAGATGGAACAGAGAGAGAGATGGAACAGAGAGGGAGATAGAACAGAGAGAGAGATGGAACAGAGAGAGATGGAACAGAGAGGGAGATGGAACAGAGAGAGAGATGGAACAGAGAGAGAGATTGAACAGAGAGGAAGATGGAACAGAGAGGTAGATGGAACAGAGAGGGAGATGGAACAGAGAGAGAGATTGAACAGAGAGGTAGATGGAACAGAGAGAGAGATGGAACAGAGAGAGAGGTGGAACAGAGAGGTAGATGGAACAGAGAGAGAGATGGAACAGAGAGAGAGATGGAACAGAGAGGGAGATGGAACAGAGAGAGAGAGATGGAACAGAGAGAGAGAAGGAACAGAGAGGGAGATAGAGAATCACAAACTATAGAGAATCACTAACTATAGAGAATCACAAACTATAGAGAATCACTAATTATAGAGAATCACTAATTATAGAGAATCACTAATTATAGAGAATTACAACTATAGAGAATCACTAATTATAGAGAATCACAAACTATAGAGAATCACTAACTATAGAGAATCACTAACTATAGAGAATCACTAATTATAGAGAATCACTAACTATAGAGAATCACTAATTATAGAGAATCACTAACTATAGAGAACCACTAACTATAGAGAATCACTAACTATAGAGAATCACTAATTATAGAGAATCACTAACTATAGAGAATCACTAATTATAGAGAATCACTAACTATAGGGAACCACTAATTATAGAGAATCACTAATTATAGAGAATCACTAATTATAGAGAATCACTAACTATAGAGAATCACTAACTATAGAGAACCACTAATTATAGAGAATCACTAATTATAGAGAATCACAACTATAGAGAATCACTAACTATAACTATAGAAAATCACAAACTATAGAGAATCACTAATTATAGAGAATCACAACTATAGAGAATCACTAATTATAGAGAATCACTAATTATAGAGAATCACTAATTATAGAGAATTACAACTATAGAGAATCACTAATTATAGAGAATCACAACTATAGAGAATTACAACTATAGAGAATCACTAATTATAGAGAATCACTAATTATAGAGAACCACTAATTATAGAGAATCACTAATTATAGAGAACCACTAATTATAGAGAATCACTAATTATAGAGAATCACAACTATAGAGAATCACAACTATAGAGAATCACTAACTATAGAGAATCACAACTATAGAGAATCACAAACTATAGAGAATCACTACTATAGAGAATCACTAATTATAGAGAATCACAACTATAGAGAATCACTAATTATAGAGAATCACAACTATAGAGAATCACTAATTATAGAGAATAACTAATTATAGAGAATCACAAACTATAGAGAATCACAAACTATAGAGAATCACAACTATAGAGAATCACTAACTATAGAGAATCACTAATTATAGAGAATCACAAACTATAGAGAATCACAACTATAGAGAATCACTAATTATAGAGAATCACAAACTATAGAGAATCACAACTATAGAGAATCACTAACTATAGAGAATCACAACTATAGAGAATCACAACTATAGAGAATCACAACTATAGAGAATCACTAATTATAGAGAATCACTAACTATAGAGAATCACAACTATAGAGAATCACAACTATAGAGAATCACTAATTATAGAGAATCACAACTATAGAGAATCACTAATTATAGAGAATCACAACTATAGAGAATCACTAATTATAGAGAATCACTAACTATAGAGAATCACTAATTATAGAGAATCACAACTATAGAGAATCACTAATTATAGAGAATCACAACTATAGAGAATCACTAATTATAGAGAATCACTAACTATAGAGAATCACAACTATAGAGAATCACAACTATAGAGAATCACTAATTATAGAGAATCACAAACTATAGAGAATCACAACTATAGAGAATCACTAACTATAGAGAATCACAACTATAGAGAATCACAACTATAGAGAATCACAACTATAGAGAATCACTAATTATAGAGAATCACTAACTATAGAGAATCACAACTATAGAGAATCACAACTATAGAGAATCACTAATTATAGAGAATCACTAACTATAGAGAATCACAACTATAGAGAATCACAACTATAGAGAATCACTAACTATAGAGAATCACAACTATAGAGAATCACAACTATAGAGAATCACTAATTATAGAGAATCACTAACTATAGAGAATCACAACTATAGAGAATCACAACTATAGAGAATCACAACTATAGAGAATCACAACTATAGAGAATCACAACTATAGAGAATCACTAATTATAGAGAATCACTAATTATAGAGAATCACAACTATAGAGAATCACTAATTATAGAGAATCACTAATTATAGAGAACCACTAATTATAGATAATCACTAACTATCGAGAATCACAACTATCGAGAATCACTAATTATAGAGAATAACTAATTATAGAGAATCACAACTATAGAGAATTACAACTATAGAGAATCACTAATTATAGAGAATCACAACTATAGAGAACCACTAATTATAGAGAATCACAACTATAGAGAATTACAACTATAGAGAATCACTAATTATAGAGAATCACAAACTATAGAGAATCACAAACTATAGAGAATCACAACTATAGAGAATCACTAATTATAGAGAATCACTAATTATAGAGAATTACAACTATCGAGAATCACTAATTATAGAGAATCACTAATTATAGAGAATCACTAATTATAGAGAATCACTAATTATAGAGAATTACAACTATAGAGAATCACTAATTATAGAGAATCACTAATTATAGAGAATCACAAACTATAGAGAATCACTAATTATAGAGAATCACTAACTATAGAGAATCACTCATTATAGAGAATCACTAACTATAGAGAATCACTAACTATAGAGAATCACTAATTATAGAGAATCACAACTATAGAGAATCACTAACTATAGAGAATTACAACTATAGAGAATCACTAATTATAGAGTATCGCAACTATAGAGAATCACTAATTATAGAGAATCAATAACTATAGAGAATTACAACTATAGAGAATCACTAATTATAGAGAATCACTAACTATAGAGAATTACAACTATAGAGAATCACTAATTATAGAGAATCACTAACTATAGAGAATTACAACTATAGAGAATCACTAATTATAGAGAATCACTAATTATAGAGAATCGCAACTATAGAGAATCACTAATTATAGAGAATCACTAATTATAGAGAATCACAAACTATAGAGAACCACTAACTATAGAGAATCACAACTATAGAGAATCACTATAGAGAATCACTAACTATAGAGAATCACTATAGAGAATCACTAACTATAGAGAATCACTAACTATAGAGAATCACTAACTATAGAGAATCACTAACTATAGAGAATCACAACTATAGAGAATCACAAACTATAGAGAATCACTAATTATAGAGAATCACAAACTATAGAGAATCACTAATTATAGAGAATCACAACTATAGAGAATCACAAACTATAGAGAATCACTAATTATAGAGAATCACAAACTATAGAGAATCACTAATTATAGAGAATAACTAATTATAGAGAATCACAACTATAGAGAATTACAACTATAGAGAATCACTAATTATAGAGAATCACAACTATAGAGAACCACTAATTATAGAGAATCACAACTATAGAGAATCACAACTATAGAGAATTACAACTATAGAGAATCACTAATTATAGAGAATCACAAACTATAGAGAATCACAAACTATAGAGAATCACAACTATAGAGAATCACTAATTATAGAGAATCACTAATTATAGAGAATTACAACTATCGAGAATCACTAATTATAGAGAATCACTAATTATAGAGAATCACTAATTATAGAGAATTACAACTATAGAGAATCACTAATTATAGAGAATCACTAATTATAGAGAATCACTAACTATAGAGAATCACTCATTATAGAGAATCACTAACTATAGAGAATCACTAACTATAGAGAATCACTAATTATAGAGAATCACAACTATAGAGAATCACAACTATAGAGAATCACTAATTATAGAGAATCACAACTATAGAGAATCACTAATTATAGAGAATCACAACTATAGAGAATCACTAATTATAGAGAATCACAACTATAGAGAATCACAAACTATAGAGAATCACTAATTATAGAGAATCACAACTATAGAGAATCACTAACTATAGAGAATTACAACTATAGAGAATCACTAATTATAGAGAATCGCAACTATAGAGAATCACTAATTATAGAGAATCACTAACTATAGAGAATTACAGCTATAGAGAATCACTAATTATAGAGAATCACTAACTATAGAGAATTACAACTATAGAGAATCACTAATTATAGAGAATCACTATTTATAGAGAATCACAAACTATAGAGAATCACTATAGAGAATCACTAACTATAGAAAATCACTAACTATAGAGAATCACAACTATAGAGAATCACTAACTATAGAGAATCACTAACTATAGAGAATCACTAACTATAGAGAATCACTAACTATAGAGAATAACTAACTATAGAGAATCACAACTATAGAGAATCACAAACTATAGAGAATCACTAATTATAGAGAATCACTAACTATAGAGAATCACAACTATAGAGAATCACTATAGAGATTCACTAACTATAGAGAATCACAACTATAGAGAATCACAACTATAGAGAATCACTAACTATAGAGAATCACTAACTATAGAGAATCACTAACTATAGAGAATCACAACTATAGAGAATCACAAACTATAGAGAATCACTAATTATAGAGAATCACAAACTATAGAGAATCACTAATTATAGAGAATCACTAACTATAGAGAATCACAACTATAGAGAATCACTATAGAGATTCACTAACTATAGAGAATCACTAACTATAGAGAATCACTATAGAGAATCACTAACTATAGAGAATCACTAACTATAGAGAATCACTAACTATAGAGAATCACTATAGAGAATCACTAACTATAGAGATTCACTAACTATAGAGAATCACTATAGAGATTCACTAACTATAGAGAATCACTATAGAGAATCACTAACTATAGAGAATCACTAATTATAGAGAATCACTAACTATTGAGAATTACAACTATAGAGAATCACTAATTATAGAGAATCACTATTTATAGAGAATCACAAACTATAGAGAACCACTAACTATAGAGAATCACAAATATAGAGAATCACTATAGAGAATCACTAACTATAGAGAATCACAACTATAGAGAATCACTAACTATAGAGAATCACAACTATAGAGAATCACTAACTATAGAGAATCACTATAGAGATTCACTAACTATAGAGAATCACTATAGAGATTCACTAACTATAGAGAATCACAACTATAGAGAATCACTAACTATAGAGAATCACTAACTATAGAGAATCACAACTATAGAGAATCACAAACTATAGAGAATAACTAATTATAGAGAATCACAAACTATAGAGAATCACTAATTATAGAGAATCACTAACTATAGAGAATCACTAATTATAGAGAATCACTAACTATAGAGAATCACAACTATAGAGAATTACTAATTATAGAGAATCACTAATTATAGAGAATCACTAACTATAGAGAATCACAACTAAAGAGAATCACTATAGAGATTCACTAACTATAGAGAATCACTAACTATAGAGAATCACTATAGAGAATCACTAACTATAGAGAATCACTAACTATAGAGAATCACTAACTATAGAGAATCACTATAGAGAATCACTAACTATAGAGATTCACTAACTATAGAGAATCACTATAGAGAATTACTAACTATAGAGAATCACTAACTATAGAGAATCACTAATTATAGAGAATCACAACTATAGAGAATCACAACTATAGAGAATCACTAATTATAGAGAATCACTAACTATAGAGAATCACAAACTATAGAGAATCACAAACATAGAGAATCACAAACTATAGAGAATCACAAACATAAAGAATCACTAACTATAGAGAATCACAACTATAGAGAATCACTAATTATAGAGAATCACTAATTATAGAGAATCACTATAGAGATTCACTAACTATAGAGAATCACTATAGAGATTCACTAACTATAGAGAATCACTAACTATAGAGAATCACTAACTATAGAGAATCACAAACTATAGAGACCCACTAACTATAGAGAATCACTAACTATAGAGAATCACTAATTATAGAGAATCACAAACTATAGAGAATCACTATAGAGATTCACTAACTATAGAGAATCACTATAGAGATTCACTAACTATAGAGAATCACTAACTATAGAGAATCACTAACTATAGAGAATCACAACTATAGAGAATCACTATAGAGATTCACTAACTATAGAGAATCACTAACTATAGAGAATCACTATAGAGATTCACTAACTATAGAGAATCACTATAGAGATTCACTAACTATAGAGAATCACTATAGAGTGATTACCACCACCACACCACCACACCACCATCTCTCTCTCCACCCCACCCTCCTCTCCCTCTCCTCCTCTCCCTCTCCCTCTCCTTCTCTCTCTCTCTTTCCACACCACCCTCCTTTCCTTCTCCTTCTCCTTCTCTCTTTCCACTCCACCCTCCTCTCCCTGTCCTTCTCTCTCTCTCCACTCCACCCTCCTCTCCCTCTCCTCCTCTCTCTCTCCACTCCACCCTCCTCTCCCTGTCCTTCTCTCTCTCTCCCACCACCCTCCTCTCCCTCTCCTCCTCTCCCTCTCCCTCTCCTTCTCTCTCTCTCTCTTTCCACACCACCCTCCTCTCCCTGTCCTTCTCTCTCTCTCCACTCCACCCTCCTTCTCCTTCTCCTTCTCTCTCTCCACTCCACCCTCCTCTCCCTGTCCTTCTCTCTCTCTCCACCCCACCCTCATCTCCCTCTCTCTCTCCACCCCACCCTCCTCTCCCTCTCCTTCTCTCTCTCTCCACCCCACCCTCATCTCCCTCTCTCTCTCCACCCCCACCTCCCTCTCCTTTGCTCTCACTCCCTCCCCCCTCTCTCCACCTCCACCCCCCTCTCGCTGTCTCGCTCTCTCTCTTTCTCTGTCTCTCTCCATTCCCCCTCTCTCTCTCTCCATCCCCACCCCCCTCTCTCTCTCCATCCCCCTCTCTCTCTCTCTCCATCTCTCTCTCGACAACCTGTCACCCCCTCATGTTTTGATTTATGTCTTCTGTGAGAAGGAATAACTAACATATTTCCATTAATCTGGGAACGGAAGGAGCGACCCACTTCCACCATGGTTATGTTTCCATCAATCAGTTGGAGATCGATAGACTATTTAGACCAGAACATTTCAAGGATTTTTCCCTAAAACGATATGCTGTATATTCACGTTTCCGTCCACAGTTTTTATGCGAGTCGGGGTTAGAGCTTTGGGTCAGGAACCGAAAGGTCTCTGGTTCGAATCCCCGAGCCGTCAAGGTGGCACAATCTGTCGATTTACTCTTTAGCACTTAACCCTAATTGTTCCTGTTAGACGCTCTGGATAAGAGCGTCTACTAAATGATGTGTAAATGTTTGTTTGTCCGCCATGGTGGGATTCTTTTTGTTCTCGTTAAAATGATTTATGCGAGGAAACAGAGGTGGAAAATGCCGTTATGCACAAATATTGATATAATAACCGTCATATTGAAGTAAACTTGGAGTCAGGAGAAGATATGGTGTGTGATCCTCCCACTACGACTCAGGAAACTATACAGTTTATCAGGCGACAGATGAAATGAGTTATGAGGAACTTGACAGGGTGGTGAAAGTGCCTGGTGATGAGCTTCATGCTGCTTCCCAATAAATATCCAGGGTTTTATACTGGTGACATGATGATCGATGCTTGACTGCTGTTTGACAAATATAAATGATTTTTCTCTTATCCATAATAATCTCATCATTTAGACTGACCTACCGACACTTTATCTGGGAGCTGTTGGCTTGTCACATTCTGACCTTAGTTCCTTTATTATGTCTTTATTTTAGTTTGGTCAGGGCGTGAGTTGGGGTGGGCATTCTATGTTGTTTTTCTATGTTTTGTTCTGTATGTTATATTTCTATGTGTTTGGCCTAGTATGGTTCTCAATCAGAAGCAGGTGTCAGTCGTTGTCTCTGATTGGGAGCCATATTTAGGTAGCCTGTTTTCTATTGTGTTTTGTGGGTGATTGTTTCCTGTTTCCTGTGTCCTGTGTTTGCACGGTACTGTTTCGGTTTTCATTTATTCTCTTGTTCTTTTGTATTTTCATTCTCGATTAAATTATATTATGGATTCGTACCACGCTGCATTTTGGTCCTCCTCTCCTTCCACCAACGAAAGCCGTTACATGGCTAGAGAGCACATGTCAAGACCAGAGGAGGCACATCTCTCAAACTATACATTCTGATGTGGATTATATTTAATAAACTATACATTAAAATCTGGATTATATTTCATAAACTATACATTAAAATGTGGATTATATTTCATAAACTATACATTAAAATGTGGATTATATTTCATAAACTATACATTAAAATGTGGATTATATTTCATAAACTATACATTTTATATAAAAACTGTTATAAAAAGTAATTTCTTCGTGAAAACCTGGTAACAGACAAAATAAAGTGTTACCAAAACATTTTAACAAAACATCAATTCCGATTCAGCAGTTAAAATACCAGATGCTATTTATTTTTTTCTATTTTTCAAGATACCAGTTTGGTTAATTGGTTTCCATCCAATTGGCGACACATTTTAACGTGAATATTTAAAATGCTGCATAAAGAAAACACCAGTTGAGTTTCCACCAAACTGATTGGTGCAGATATCAGCGCGTCATGACACAGTGAACATAAAATGTCATTTTTGTTTTGTTTTCATGTACTGAATAAAAATGTAAAGGTCGATGTGTTTCCATCACATTTTACACTGTACACATCATTCTTTTAACAAAAACTGTTGTGTTAAATAGCAAATGTTCCCATTATTTGTCTAAATTGATGTCATGGACCTCTGGGGCGCATTAGGATGTAACAGGATGGAGTCATGCTGATAGCTCTCTAACCTCTCTGTGTGTGGAGTCGTCTCTCTGTTCCATCTCTCTCTGTTCCTTCTCTCTCTCTGTTCCATCTCTCTCTCTGTTCCATCTCTCTCTCTGTTCCATCTCTCTCTCTGTTCCACCTCTCTCTCTGTTCCATCTCTCTCTCTGTTCCATCTCTCTCTCTGTTCCATCTCTCTCTGTTCCATCTCTCTCTTTGTTCCATCTCTCTCTCTGTTCCATCTCTCTCTTTGTTCCATCTCTCTCTCTGTTCCATCTCTCTCTCTGTTCCATCTCTCTCTCTGTTCCTTCTCTCTCTCTGTTCCTTCTCTCTGTCTGTTCCACCTCTCTCTGTTCCACCTCCCTCTCTGTTCCACCTCCCTCTCTGTTCCATCTCTCTCTCTGTTCCATCTCTCTCTCTGTTCCATCTCTCTCTCTGTTCCACCTCTCTCTCTGTTCCACCTCTCTCTCTGTTCCACCTCTCTCTCTGTTCCACCTCTCTCTCTGTTCCACCTCTCGCTCTGTTCCACCTCTCGCTCTGTTCCACCTCTCTCTCTGTTCCACCTCTCTCTCTGTTCCACCTCTCTCTCTGTTCCACCTCTCTCTCTGTTCCACCTCTCTCTCTGTTCCATCTCTCTCTCTGTTCCACCTCTCTCTCTGTTCCACCTCTCTCTCTGTTCCACCTCTCTCTCTGTTCCACCTCTCTCTGTTCCACCTCTCTCTGTTCCACCTCTCTCTGTTCCATCTCTCTCTCTTCAATCGCTCTCTCTTCAATCGCTCTCTCTGTTCAATCGCTCTCTCTGTTTCATCTCTCTCTCTGTTCCATCTCTCTCTCTGTTCCATCTCTCTCTCTGTTCCATCTCTCTCTCTGTTCCATCTCTCTCTGTGTTTCATCTCTCTCTCTGTTTCCTCTCTCTCTCTGTTTCCTCTCTCTCTCTCTGTTCCATCTCTCTCTCTCTGTTCCATCTCTCTCTCTCTGTTCCACCTCTCTCTCTCTGTTCCACCTCTCTCAATTCAATTTCAATTCAGGAGACTTTATTTGCATTGGAAACATGTTTTCACTTTGCCAAAGGAAGTGAAATGGATGAACTAAAGTGAAATATACAATAAACAATCAAGACATTTCACATGTCATGTTATGTCTATATACAGTGTCTCTCCCTCCCTCCCTCCCTCCCCTCTCTCTATATCTCTATCTCTAAGTGCTCTGCTGTCACCGTATGCTGCATCAAACATACTCCCTCATGCATCTTTCTCCTGGACCAGCGACTCTAACAGGAAATGTGTCATCCTTCCCTCCTCCATCCCTCCATCCTTCCCTCCTCCACCCCTCCATCCTTCCCTCCTCCACCCCTCCATCCTTCCCTCCTCCATCCTTCCCTCCTCCACCCCTCCATCCTTCCCTCCTCCATCCCTCCATCTTTCTCTCTCTCCATCCTTCCCTCCTCCATCCCTCCATCCTTCCCTCCTCCACCCCTCCATCCTTCCCTCCTCCATCCCTCCATCTTTCTCTCTCTCCCTCCCTCTCTCCCTCCCTCCATCCTTCCCTCCTCCATCTCTCCATCCTTCCCTCCTCCATCCCTCCATCTTTCTCTCTCTCCATCCTTCCCTCCTCCATCCCTCCATCTCTCTCTCCCTCCCTCCCATTGAGTGCTAAAATGTTTCTCTCCCCAGGGGACCTGCTCTGCCTCACTGATCAATCTGTTGAGATGCTCTCTTTCGTTCTCCTACTTATCCATCTATCCGTCTATCCATCTCCTGTCCTCTCTCTCTCTCTCTCCACCTCTCTCTCGTTCTCCTACCTATCCATCTATCCATCTCCTGTCCTCTCTCTCTCTCAACCTCTCTCTCGTTCTCCTACCTATCCATCTATCCGTCTCCTGTCCTCTCTCTCTCTCCACCTCTCTCTCGTTCTCCTACCTATCCATCTATCCGTCTATCCATCTCCTGTCCTCTCTCTCTCTCTCTCCACCTCTCTCTCGTTCTCCTACCTATCCGTCTATCCATCTCCTGTCCTCTCTCTCTCTCCACCTCTCTCTCGTTCTCCTACCTATCCATCTATCCATCTCCTGTCCTCTCTCTCTCTCTCTCCACCTCTCTCTCGTTCTCCTACCTATCCATCTATCCATCTCCTGTCCTCTCTCTCTCTCCACCTCTCTCTCGTTCTCCTACCTATCCATCTATCCGTCTCCTGTCCTCTCTCTCTCTCCACCTCTCTCTCGTTCTCCTACCTATCCATCTATCCATCCCCTGTCCTCTCTCTCTCTCTCTCCACCTCTCTCTCGTTCTCCTACCTATCCATCTATCCATCTCCTGTCCTCTCTCTCTCTCAACCTCTCTCTCGTTCTCCTACCTATCCATCTATCCGTCTCCTGTCCTCTCTCTCTCTCCACCTCTCTCTCGTTCTCCTACCTATCCATCTATCCGTCTATCCATCTCCTGTCCTCTCTCTCTCTCTCTCCACCTCTCTCTCGTTCTCCTACCTATCCGTCTATCCATCTCCTGTCCTCTCTCTCTCTCCACCTCTCTCTCGTTCTCCTACCTATCCATCTATCCATATCCTGTCCTCTCTCTCTCTCTCTCCACCTCTCTCTCGTTCTCCTAACTATCCATCTATCCATCTCCTGTCCTCTCTCTCTCTCCACCTCTCTCTCGTTCTCCTACCTATCCATCTATCCGTCTCCTGTCCTCTCTCTCTCTCCACCTCTCTCTCGTTCTCCTACCTATCCATCTATCCGTCTATCCATCTCCTGTCCTCTCTCTCTCTCTCTCTCCACCTCTCTCTCGTTCTCCTACCTATCCATATATCCATCTCCTGTCCTCTCTCTCTCTCCACCTCTCTCTCGTTCTCCTACCTATCCATCTATCAATCTCCTGTCCTCTCTCTCTCTCTCCACCTCTCTCTCGTTCTCCTACCTATCCATCTATCTGTCTCCTGTCCTCTCTCTCTCTCCACCTCTCTCTCGTTCTCCTACCTATCCATCTCCTGTCCTCTCTCTCTCTCCACCTCTCTCTCGTTCTCCTACCTATCCATCTATCTGTCTCCTGTCCTCTCTCTCTCTCCACCTCTCTCTCGTTCTCCTACCTATCCATCTATCCGTCTCCTGTCCTCTCTCTCTTTCCACCTCTCTTTCGTTCTCCTACCTATCCATCTATCCGTCTCCTCTCTTTACACATCTCTTTATCTCCTGTCTTCTTTCTTCAATCTGTCTCCCTCTATCCCTTCTCTCTCCCTCCATCCCCCCTTCTATCCCTCCCTTCTCTCTCCCTCCATCCCCCCTTTTCTCCCTCCCTGCTCTCTCTCTTCCTCCATCCCTCTTTCTCTCCCTCTCTTCCTCCTTCCCCCCTTCTCTCCCTCCCTTCTCTCTTCCTCCATCCCCCCTTCTCTCCCTCCCTGCTCTCTCTCTTCCTCCATCCCCCCTTCTCTCCCTCCCTGCTCTCTCTTCCTCCATCCCTCCTTCTCTCCCTCCCTGCTCTCTCTCCCTCCATCCCTCCTTCTCTCCCTCCCTGCTTTCTCTCTTCCTCCATCCCTCTTTCTCTCCCTCCCTTCTCTCTCCCTCCATCCCCGCCTCTTTCTCTCCCTCCCTGCTCTCTCTCTTCCTCCATCCCCCCTTCTCTCCCTCCCTGCTCTCTCTTCCTCCATCCCCCCTTCTCTCCCTCCCTGCTCTCTCTTCCTCCATCCCTCCCTCTCTCCCTCCCTACTCTCTCTCTTCCTCCATCCCCGCCTCTCTCCCTCCCTGCTCTCTCTCTTCCTCCATCCCCCCTTCTCTCCCTCCCTGCTCTCTCTTCCTCCATCCCTCCCTCTCTCCCTCCCTGCTCTCTCTCTTCCTCCATCCCTCCCTCTCTCCCTCCCTGCTCTCTCTCTTCCTCCATCCCTCCCTCTCTCCCTCCCTGCTCTCTCTCTTCCTCCATCCCCCCTTCTCTCCCTCCCTGCTCTCTCTCTTCCTCCATCCCCCCTTCTCTCCCTCCCTGCTCTCTCTTCCTCCATCCCTCCCTCTCTCCCTCCCTACTCCCTCTCTTCCTCCATCCCCCCTTCTCTCCCTCCCTTCTCTCTTCCTCCATCCCCCCTTCTCTCCATCCTGCTCTCTCTCCCTCCATCCCTCCTTCTCTCCCTCCCTTCTCTCTCCCTCCATCCCTCCTTCTCTCCATCCTGCTTTCTCTCTTCCTCCATCCCTCTTTCTCTCCCTCCCTTCTCTCTCCCTCCATCCCCGCCTGTCTCCCTCCCTGCTCTCTCTCTTCCTCCATCCCCCCTTCTCTCCCTCCCTGCTCTCTCTTCCTCCATCCCTCCCTCTCTCCCTCCCTGCTCTCTCTCTTCCTCCATCCCCGCCTCTCTCCCTCCCTGCTCTCTCTCTTCCTCCATCCCCCCTTCTCTCCCTCCCTGCTCTCTCTTCCTCCATCCCTCCCTCTCTCCCTCCCTGCTCTCTCTCTTCCTCCATCCCCCCTTCTCTCCCTCCCTGCTCTCTCTCCCTCCATCCCTCCTTCTCTCCATCCTGCTTTCTCTCTTCCTCCATCCCTCTTTCTCTCCCTCCCTTCTCTCTCCCTCCATCCCCGCCTCTCTCCCTCCCTGCTCTCTCTCTTCCTCCATCCCCCTTCTCTCCCTCCCTGCTCTCTCTTCCTCCATCCCTCCCTCTCTCCCTCCCTACTCTCTCTCTTCCTCCACCCCCCCCTCTCTCCCTCCCTGCTCTGTCTGCTGTATGTGATCCCACTCCACATCTTCTGATAGAAAACCAGTCATTATTTATATACCCTACCCTAATCATATATACACCACCGTTCAAATGTTTGGGATCAGTTAGAAAATGTCCTTCTTTTTGAAAGAAAAGCACATTTTTTGTCCATTAAAATAACATCAAACTGATCAGAAATACAGTGTAGACATTGTTAATGTTGTAAATGACTATTGTAGCTGGAAACGGCAGATTTTTTATGGAATATCTACATAGGCGTACAGAGGCCCATTATCAGCAACCATCACTCCTATGTTCCAATGGCACGTTGTGTTAGCTAATCCAAGTTTATAATTTTAAAAGGCTAATTGATCATTAGAAAACCCTTTTGCAATGATGTTAGCACAGCTGAAACTGTTGTCCTGATTAAAGAAGCAATAAAACTGGCCTTCTTTAGACTAGTTGAGTATCTGGAGAATCAGCAATTGTGGGTTCGATTACAGGCTCAAAAATGGCCAGAAACAAACAACTTTCTTCTGAAACTTGTCAGTCTATTCTTGTTCTGAGAAATGAAGTCTATTCCATGCGAGAAATTGCCAATAAACTAAAGATCTCGTACAACGCTGTGTACTACTCCCTTCACAGAACAGTGCAAACTGGATCTAACCAGAATAGAAAGAGGAGCAAGAGGAGTAATTTACAACATTAACAATGTCTACACTGTATTTCTGATCAGTTTGATGTTATTTTAATGGACAAAACATTTTGATTTTCTTTAAAAATACAAGGATATTACTAAGTGACCCTAAACTTTTGAACGGTAGTGTACGTCCAGGCGGCATTAGATTAAGGTACAGTGGGCATAGTATAGAATACAGCATAAACATATGAGATGGGTGATGCAATATTTACAAACAATTAAAGGGACTAAGATACAGTAGAATAGTGTGGAGCGCAGTTTATATTTTGAGATCAGTAATACTAGATACGGAACACTATTACAGTGGCTAGTGATCCATTTCTAAAAGTGGCCAGTGATTTGTTGTGGTAATTTCCTGTATTACTAAAAGAGAGGAGAGTTTACAAACCACACACAAGTCAGAGTTATATTTTAAAGTCCATCTTTAATTATGAGCTTCACCATAGCCCTTTGACTCTCAGATCAATTCAGTGTCTATAAATGAATTCTCTGAGAGTCCTTCCAAAACAATTCTTAGTATCATTTATAGCCAAGATACACCCCTCTCAACTCACATGACGAACCACAAATCTCAGAAACTTCACAAAGAGCCTTTTACTTGAAAGAGGAGTATCCCATAGCCAGATAGCATTAGCTATAAATTATCGTTCAGTTTGGTCTCCTAAGACGAGGTTTCAATCTCATGCCTGGTACCAAAACATTACCTCATCCAATGGCATATATCAATTGTCAATTGAGATACTCCCATCTCAAATACAACCCCCTCCTGGACAAGCTCACGGAGGGGAGTGAGCCTCTAGGTCATATACTAGGTCAAGATTCATGCAACATCAGAGGGGTTCCAGACACTGCCATACTCCTCCCCCCAATGGGAAAAGGAGGGAGTGACTGGAGACATTGTGGAGATAACTAACTGGTTCCCCATTAATCACGCCATCCCTTCACATGGTTTAGGAATAGTTACAGACACATTCACATATGAAGACAATGTTCAAACCTGACTTCTCCCTTTCTGATATTCTGCATATTACCAGACATGTAAAAGACAAGCCTGACCTCTCCCCTCTCTGGGCCCCAAGTGACTTTCCCCTAGAGGAGATAGGAAAATGCAACTGCCAACAGTATAGTCCAAAAGAAGACATTCTAATGACAAGTATAAAGTAAATAAAACATCTTATTTATCTATGTTACCTAACTAATTCTGATTCAGCTACGACAGATTTCCTAATCTATGTCTATCGGCAGCCACCTCTGATGTGTTAGTGATGGCTGTTTAGAAGTCTGATGGCCTTGAGATTGAAGCTGTTTTTCAGCCTTTCTGTCCCATCTTTGATGCACCTGTACTGACCTCGCCTTCTGGATGATAGCGGTGTGAACAGGCAGTGGCTCGGGTGGTTGATGTCCTTTTCGGCCTTCCTATAGCATCGGGTGCTGTAGGTGTCCAGGAGGGCGGGAAGTTTGACCCCGGTAATGCGTTGGGCAGACCTCACTACCCTCTGGAGAGCTTTGCGGTTGTGGGCGGTGCAGTTGCCGTACCAGGCGGTGATACAGCCCGACAGGATGCTCTCAACTGTGCATCTGTAAAAGTTTGTGAGGGTTTTAGGTGACAAGCCACATTTCTTTTGCCTCATGAGGTTGAAGAAGCGCTCTCGCTGTTGTGTCTTCTTCACCACAGTGTCTGTGTGGGTGGACCATTTCAATACATCGTTGGTGTGTACGCCAAGGATCTTAAAACTTTCCACCCTCTCCACTACTGTCCCGTCGATGTGGATAGGGGGCTGCTCCCGCTGCTGTTTCCTGAAGTCCACGATCATCTCCTTTGTTTTGTTGACGTTGAGTGAGAGGTTGTTTTCCTGACACCACACTCCGAGGGCCCTGACCTCCTCCCTGTAGGCCGTCTCGTCATTATTGGTAATCAGGCCTACTACTGTAGTGTCGACTGCAAAATTGATGATTGATTTGGAGGCGTGCATGGCCACGCAGTCGTGGGTGAACAGGGAGTACAGGAGAGGGCTCAGAACGCACCCTTGTGGAGCCCCTGTGTTGAGGATCAGCGACGTGGAGGTGTTGTTTCCTACCTTCACCACCTGGGGGCAGCCCGTCAGGAAGTCCAGGACCCAGATGCACAGGGTGGGGTTCAGACCCAGGGCCCCGAGCTTAATGATGAGCTTGGGGGGTACTATGGTGTTAAATGCTGAGCTGTAGTCGATGAACAGCATTCTCACATAGGTATTCCTCTTGTCCAGATGGGTTAGGGCAGTGTGCAGTGTGATGGCAATTGCATCATCTGTAGACCTATTGGGGCAGTAAGCAAATTGAAGTGGGTCTAGTATGTCAGATAGGGTGGAGGTGATATGGTCCTTGACTAATCTCTCAAAGCGCTTCATGATGACAGAAGTGGGTGCTATTGGGCGACAGTCATATAGTTCAGTTTCCTTTGCTTTCTTAGATACAGTTACAGTTCATATAAGGAAATCAGTCAATTTAAATAGACCCTAATCTATGGATTTTACATGAGTGGGCGGGGATGCAGCCATGGGTGGGCCTGGGTGGGCCTATATCCTCCCACTTGGCAGCCAGGCCCAGCCAATCAGAACGAGTTTCTCCTCACAAAATGGCCTCATTACAGACACAAACACTCCTCAGAATATCTTGCTGGTGAAGAAGCCGGATATGGAGGTCCTGGGCTGGCGTGGTTACACGTGGTCTGTGGTTGTTCGGCCAGTTAGATCTACTTCCAAATTCTTTAAAATGACATTGAAGTTAGTTTATGGTAGAGAAATGAACATTTAATTCTCTGGCAACAACCAATTACACGCTCCCTCAAAACTTGAGACATCTGTGGCATTGTGTTGTGTGACAAAGCTTCCCATTTTAGAGTGGCCTTTTATTGTCCCCAGCACAAGGTGCACCTGTGCAATGATCATGCTAATTAATGAGCTTCTTGATATAACACACCTGTCAGGTGGATAGAGAAAGGATTACTAACAAGGATTTAAACAAATTTGTGCACAAACTTTGAGAGAAAATAAGGTTTTTGTGTTTATGGAAAATTTCTGGGATTTTAATAAAAAAATTAGCTCATGAAACATTTGCATTTGTTCAGTGTAGCAGGAACACAACACACTGATGGAAATCTTTGTAGATTTGTTATGCACTTAAATCTGCTGACCGTCGCAGTTCTCTCTCATTCCTTAGATTGGTTTCCCCTCTCTTTTCCCATTCCCTCCCTCCATCCTTCAACCCCACACACACCCACAAGGTGTATTGATTGTACAGCTGCACTAATTATCTGGCCTTACATGTCTCTCTCTCTCTCTGCATGTCTCTCTGGGCCTCAATCAGCACTTTTGATCACAATGTCCCAAATCACAGAATTAAAGGATCTCAATGGTACTAATGACCTGGTCCCAATGTTATTTCCATCTGACCAGTACCAGCCAACAACCGGTCCTATGCCTTGGAATGTGTGCCTCAGCTGGCATTACTGGCCAGCTTCTGCGTGTGTGTGTGCACCATGCCAGTGTGCGTGGGCGAGAGGAGAGGTCTGTGCGTCCTGCTCTGTTACCATCTGTGCCCGAGCAACAGGCCTGGGTTCAGATACTATTTGAAATCTTTCAAATACTTTGAGCGTTTGCTTTAAGCCTGCCTGGAAAGCCAGATGGGCGGGGTTTGTCCTGTTGAGACTTTTCTATTGGTTCCACTGCAACAGGCAAGCTCAATCAGGCACCCCCCCCTGAATGATTTCAAATAGTATTTGAACCCAAGTCTGCCAGGCAGGCAGGGAGGCCACTGAGTCTCTCTGAATCCTATAGAGGCATAACACTAGAAATGTCTTTCATAACATCTTGTTCATGTTATTGCCGTTAGTTAAGTGTTAGTCATAAAAAAAAGATTTGTATATCTATCTATGTGTGTGTATGTATGTATATATATATATATATACAGTGGGGAGAACAAGTATATGAAACACTGCCGATTTTGCAGGTTTTCCTACTTACAAAGCATGTAGAGGTCTGTAATTTTTTATCATAGGTACACTTCAACTGTGAGAGACGGAATCTAAAACAAAAATCCAGAAAATCACATTGTATGATTTTTAAGTAATTCATTTGTATTTTATTGCATGACATAAGTATTTGATCACTTACCAACCAGTAAGAATTCCAGCTCTCACAGACCTGTTAGTTTTTCTTTAAGAACAACACTTTACATGGCAGCACTCTGCAGCGATACGCCATCCCATCTGGTTTGCCCTTAGTGGGCCTATCATTTGTTTTTCAACAGGGCAATGACCCAACACACCTCCAGGCTGTGTAAGGGCTATTTGACCAAGAACGAGAGTGATGGAGTGCTGCATCAGATGACCTGGCCTCCACAATCACCCAACCTCAACCCAATTGAGATGGTTTGGGATGAGTTGTACCGCAGAGTGAAGGAAAAGCAGCTGACAAGTGCTCAGCATTTGTGGGAACTCCATCAAGACTGTTGGAAAAGCATTCCAGGTGAAGCTGGTTGAGAGAATGCCAAGAGTCTGAAAAGCTGTCATCAAGCCAAAGGGTGGCTACTTTGAAGAATCTGAAATAATGTTTTGATATGTTTAACACTTTTTTGGTTACTACATGATTCCATATTTGTTATTTCATATTTTTGTGTCTTCACTATTATTCTAAAATGTAGAAAATAGCAAAAATAAAGAAAAACCCTTGAATGAGCTATGGACTGGTACTGTATATATATATATATATATATACAAAAAAACATGTGGGGGATTGGAAATGATGCAGACATTTACACTGATGGAAGCTACAATCTATCTGCTATATTAAATCTGATCTACCCCACCTCCTCACCCCCAAAAAAATATACTCACCCCAAAAAAATATACTAGCCAATATCAGATTATTTTAAATGTTTTGCTAATTGCAAGTACTGTTTGAATGTGATGTGTTCATATATTGTTACATATGACATTTTGGAGCTCTTTAATTGAAAATAATATATTTACAAATGGCCATTGTATGCCTGACCATCTCTGTGTAAGGCCGGGATTCAATCATTGCATATTTTGGCTCAATCCGAAATTGCCTTGACAAGCATATAACCCGAGATAGGATTGAATACTGGCCTTAGTTGAGTCACACCCTCTGACCTTACATCAAACGAATGTTTATTGACTGTCCTATCTCCTAGAATATAAATTTCAGATACAATCCTTTACAATCTGAATTAATTTCCATAATGAGAAACTCATCTGTGTAATTGCCCTGTATAATGACATACCAGTGGACTGGGGACCTGCCTAATAACAGGTGATTGGTAATCAATAACCAGCTGAGGAGTCTGTCACTACTGACCTTTGTCTGTCACAGTGGAACCTAGACCAATGACATTTCAGGACCACAGATCTCCGGGGAGGATTGTTGTAAATGAGACTCCTGACAATCCCTGGCTCTTTCTTTCTCTAAACATCATGTACAACATGTGAAGTGTTGGTCCCATGTTTCACCAGCTGAAATATAACATGTAAAGTGTTGGTCCCATGTTTCAACAGCTGAAATATAACATGTAAAGTGTTGGTCCCATGTTTCACCAGCTGAAATATAACATGTAAAGTGTTGGTCCCATGTTTCAACAGCTGAAATATAACATGTAAAGTGTTGGTCCCATGTTTCATGAGCTGAAATATAACATGTAACGTGTTGGTCCCATGTTTCAACAGCTGAAATATAACATGTAAAGTGTTGGTCCCATGTTTCAACAGCTGAAATATAACATGTAAAGTGTTGGTCCCATGTTTCAACAGCTGAAATATAACATGTAAAGTGTTGGTCCCATGTTTCAACAGCTGAAATATAACATGTAAAGTGTTGGTCCCATGTTTCAACAGCTGAAATATAACATGTAAAGTGTTGATCCCATGTTTCAACAGCTGAAATATAACATGTAAAGTGTTGGTCCCATGTTTCAACAGCTGAAATATAGCATGTAAAGTGTTGGTCCCATGCTTCAACAGCTGAAATATAACATGTAAAGTGTTGGTCCCATGTTTCAACAGCTGAAATATAACATGTAAAGTGTTGGTCCCATGTTTCAACAGCTGAAATATAACATGTAAAGTGTTGGTCCCATGTTTCACCAGCTGAAATATAACATGTAAAGTGTTGGTCCCATGTTTCAACAGCTGAAATATAACATGTAAAGTGTTGGTCCCATGTTTCAACAGCTGAAATATAACATGTAAAGTGTTGGTCCCATGTTTCAACAGCTGAAATATAACATGTAACGTGTTGGTCCCATGTTTCAACAGCTGAAATATAACATGTAAAGTGTTGGTCCCATGTTTTACCAGCTGAAATATAACATGTAAAGTGTTGGTCCCATGTTTCAACAGCTGAAATATAACATGTAACGTGTTGGTCCCATGTTTCATCAGCTGAAATATAACATGTAACGTGTTGGTCCCATGTTTCAACAGCTGAAATATAACATGTAAAGTGTTGGTCCCATGTTTCAACAGCTGAAATATAACATGTAAAGTGTTGGTCCCATGTTTCAACAGCTGAAATATAACATGTAAAGTGTTGGTCCCATGTTTCAACAGCTGAAATATAACATGTAAAGTGTTGGTCCCATGTTTTACCAGCTGAAATATAACATGTAAAGTGTTGGTCCCATGCTTCAACAGCTGAAATATAACATGTAAAGTGTTGATCCCATGTTTTACCAACTGAAATATAACATGTAAAGTGTTGGTCCCATGTTTCAACAGCTGAAATATAACATGTAAAGTGTTGGTCCCATGTTTCAACAGCTGAAATATAACATGTAAAGTGTTGATCCCATGTTTCAACAGCTGAAATATAACATGTAAAGTGTTGATCCCATGTTTTACCAACTGAAATATAACATGTAACGTGTTGGTCCCATGTTTCAACAGCTGAAATATAACATGTAAAGTGTTGGTCCCATGTTTCACCAGCTGAAATATAACATGTAAAGTGTTGGTCCCATGTTTCAACAGCTGAAATATAACATGTAAAGTGTTGGTCCCATGTTTCACCAGCTGAAATATAACATGTAAAGTGTTGGTCCCATGTTTCAACAGCTGAAATATAACATGTAAAGTGTTGGTCCCATGTTTCAACAGCTGAAATATAACATGTAAAGTGTTGATCCCATGTTTTACCAACTGAAATATAACATGTAAAGTGTTGGTCCCATGTTTCAACAGCTGAAATATAACATGTAAAGTGTTGGTCCCATGTTTCAACAGCTGAAATATAACATGTAAAGTGTTGATCCCATGTTTCAACAGCTGAAATATAACATGTAAAGTGTTGATCCCATGTTTTACCAACTGAAATATAACATGTAAAGTGTTGGTCCCATGTTTCAACAGCTGAAATATAACATGTAACGTGTTGGTCCCATGTTTCATCAGCTGAAATATAACATGTAACGTGTTGGTCCCATGTTTCAACAGCTGAAATATAACATGTAAAGTGTTGGTCCCATGTTTCAACAGCTGAAATATAACATGTAAAGTGTTGGTCCCATGTTTCAACAGCTGAAATATAACATGTAAAGTGTTGGTCCCATGTTTTACCAGCTGAAATATAACATGTAAAGTGTTGGTCCCATGCTTCAACAGCTGAAATATAACATGTAAAGTGTTGATCCCATGTTTTACCAACTGAAATATAACATGTAAAGTGTTGGTCCCATGTTTCAACAGCTGAAATATAACATGTAAAGTGTTGGTCCCATGTTTCAACAGCTGAAATATAACATGTAAAGTGTTGATCCCATGTTTCAACAGCTGAAATATAACATGTAAAGTGTTGATCCCATGTTTTACCAACTGAAATATAACATGTAAAGTGTTGGTCCCATGTTTCAACAGCTGAAATATAACATGTAAAGTGTTGGTCCCATGTTTCACCAGCTGAAATATAACATGTAAAGTGTTGGTCCCATGTTTCAACAGCTGAAATATAACATGTAAAGTGTTGATCCCATGTTTTACCAACTGAAATATAACATGTAACGTGTTGGTCCCATGTTTCAACAGCTGAAATATAACATGTAAAGTGTTGGTCCCATGTTTCACCAGCTGAAATATAACATGTAAAGTGTTGGTCCCATGTTTCAACAGCTGAAATATAACATGTAAAGTGTTGATCCCATGTTTTACCAACTGAAATATAACATGTAACGTGTTGGTCCCATGTTTCAACAGCTGAAATATAACATGTAAAGTGTTGGTCCCATGTTTCACCAGCTGAAATATAACATGTAAAGTGTTGGTCCCATGTTTCAACAGCTGAAATATAACATGTAAAGTGTTTGTCCCATGTTTCAACAGCTGAAATATAACATGTAAAGTGTTGGTCCCATGTTTCAACAGCTGAAATATAACATGTAAAGTGTTTGTCCCATGTTTCAACAGCTGAAATATAACATGTAAAGTGTTGGTCCCATGTTTCAACAGCTGAAATATAACATGTAAAGTGTTGGTCCCATGTTTCAACAGCTGAAATATAACATGTAAAGTGTTGGTCCCATGTTTCAACAGCTGAAATAGAACATGTAACGTGTTGGTCCCATGTTTCAACAGCCTGATCAGCTCTATGTGAAGGAGATGTCGTGCTGCATGAGGAAAATGGGGTTCACACCAGATACTGACTGGTTTTCTGATCCAGATGTATATCTGTATTCCCAGTCACTTAAAATCCATAGATTAGGGTCTAATGGATTTATTAAAATTGACTGATTTCCTTACTGTAAAATCTTTGAGAGTTTTTCACGCTGAATTTATATTTTTGTTCAGTGCATTCGGTAAGTATTCAGACCCCTTAACATTGTTCCACATTTTGTTACGTTAGAGCCTTAATCTAAAACAGATTGAATATGTTTTCCCCCTCATCAATATACGCACAATACCCCATAATGACTAAGTAAAAACAGGTTTTATATTTTTGGTGCAAATTTATTAAAAATAAAAAATGGAAATATCACATTAACTATTCAGACCCTTTACTCGGTACTTTAATGAAGCGTCTTTGGTAGCGATTACATCCTCGAGTCTTGGGTATGACGCTACAAGCTTGGCAGACTGTTTTTTGGGGAGTTTCTTCTCTGCAGATCATCTCAAGCACTGTCAGGTTGGATGCGGAGCGTCATTGCACAGCTATTTTCAGGACTCTCCAGAGATGTTCAAAGGTTCAAGTCCGGGCTCTGGCTGGGCCACTCAAGGACATTCAGAGACTTGTCCCGAAGCCACTCCTGCGTTGTCTTGGCTGTGTGCTTAGGGTTGTTGTCCTGTTGGAAGGTGAACCTTCACCCCAGTGTGAGGTCCTGAGCGATATGGAGCAGGTTTTCATCAAGGATCGCTCTGTACTTTGTTCCGTTCATCTTTCACTCTATCCTGACTAGTCTCCCAGTCCCTGCCACTGAAAAACATCCCCACAGCATGATGCTGCCACCACTATGCTTCACCGTAGGGATGGTGCCAGGTTTCCTCCAGACGTGACGCTTGGCATTCAGGCCAAAGAGTTCAATCTTGGTTTCATCAGAAAAGAGAATCTTGTTTCTCATGGTCTGGGAGTCCTTTAGGTGCCTTTTAGAAAACTCCAAGCAGGCTGTCATGTGCCTTTTACTGAGGAGTGGCTTCCATCTGGCCACTCTACCATAAAGGCCTGATTGGTGGAGTGCTGCAGAGATGGTTGTTCTTCTGGAAGGTTCTCCTATCTCCACAGAGGAACTCTGGAGCTCTGTCACAGTGACCATCACATTCTTAGTCACCTCCCTGACCAAGGCCCTTCTCCCACCAATTGCTCAGTTTAGGAAGAGTCTTGGTGGTTCCAAACTTCTTCCATTTAAGAATGGAGGCCACTGTGTTCTTGGGAACCTTCAAGGCTGCAGAAATGCTTTGGTTCCCTTTCCCAGATCTGTGCCTCGACACAATCCTGTCTCAGAGCTCTTCGACCTCATGTTTTAGTTTTTGCACTGCCAAATGTTGGACCTTATATGTGTGACTTTCCAAATGTTTTATTTTTTATTTTATTTATTTTATTTCACCTTTATTTAACCAGGTAGGCCAGTTGAAAACAAGTTGTCATTTACAGCTGCGACCTGGCCAAGATAAAGCAAAGCAGTGCGACAAAAACAACAACACAGAGTTACACATGGAATAAACAAACGTACAGTCAATAACACAATAGAAAAGTCTATATACAGTGTGTGCAAATTAAGTAAGATTAGGGAGGTAAGGCAAGATATAGGCCATAGTGGCTAAATAATTACAATTTAGCAATTAAACACTGGAGTGAAAGATGAGCAGAGGATGAATGTGCAAGTACATATACTGGGGTGCAAAGGAGCAAAGAAATAAATGACAATATGGGGATGAGGTAGTTGGGTGGGCTATTTACAGATGGGCTATGTACAGGTGCAATGATTTGTAAGCTGCTCTGACAGCTGAGGCTTAAAGTTAGTGAGGGAGATATGAGTCTCCAGCTTCAGTGATTTTATGCAGTTTGTTCCAGTCATTAGCAGCAGAGAACTGGAAGGAAAGGCGGCCGAAGGAGGAGTTGGCTTTGGAGGGGGACCAGTGAAATATACCTGCTGGAGCGTGTGCTACGGGTGGGTGTTGCTGTGGTGACCAGTGAGCTGAGTTAAGGTGGGGCTTTACCTAGCAAAGACTTATAAAATATATATATATATTTTTTAAGACTTATAGATGTCCTGGAGCCAGTGGGTTTGGTGACAAATATGAAGCGAGGGCCAGCCAACGAGAGCATACAGGTCGCAGTGGTGGGTAGTATATGGGGCTTTGGTGTCAAAACGGATGGCACTGTGATAGACTGCATCCAATTTGTTGAGTAGGGTATTGGAGGCTATTTTGTAAATGACATCGCCGAAGTCGAGGATCGGTAGGATGGTCAGTTTTACAAGGGTATGTTTGGCAGCACGAGTGAAGGATGCTTTGTTGATGAAATAGGAAGCCGATTCTAGATTTAATGTTGGATTTGAGATGCTTAATGTGGGTCTGGAAGGAGAGTTTACAGTCTAACCAGACACCTAGGTATTTGCAGTTGTCCACATATTCTAAGTCAGAACTGTCCAGAGTAGTGATGCTAGACGGGCGGACGGGTGTGGGCAGCGATCAGTTGAAGAGCATGCATTTAGTTTTTCTTGCATTTAAGAGCAGTTGGAAGCCACGGAAGGAGAGTTGTATGGCATTAAAGCTCGTCTGGAGGTTAGTTAACAGTGTCCAAAGAAGGGCCAGAAGTATACAGAATGGTATCGTCTGCGTAGAGGTGGATCAGAGAATCACCAGCAGCAAGAGCGACATCATTGATGTATACAGAGAAAAGAGAAAAGAGTCGGCCCAAGAATTGAACCCTGTGGCACCCCCATAGAGACTGCCAGAGGTCCGGACAACAGGCCCTCCAATTTGACACACTGAACTCTGTCTGAGAAGTAGTTGGTGAACCAGGCGAGGCAGTCATTTGAGAAACCAAGGCTGTTGAGTCTGCCGATAAGAATGTGGTTCTTTCAGAACATCAGTTATCTGGATTTGGGTGAAGGACAAATGGGGGAGGCTTGGGCAAGTTGCTGCGGGGGGTGCAGAGCTGTTGATCGGGGTAGGGGTAGCCAGGTGGAAAAATGCTTATTGAAATTCTCGGTTATTGTAGATTTATCGGTGGTGACATTAAAGCTTCAGTGCAGTGGGCAGCTGGGAGGAGGTGCTCTTATTCTCCATGGACTTAATAGTGTCCTATCAATTGAATTTACCACAGGTAGACACCAATCAAGTTGTAGAACCGTCTCAAGGATGATCAATGGAAACGGGATGTACGTGAGATCAATTTAGAGTCTCATAGCAAAGGCTCTGAATACTTATGTAAATAAGGTATTTCTGTTTTTAATTTTTAATTAATTAGCAAACATGTTTAAAAACCTGTTTTCCCTTTGTCATTATTGTGTGTAGATTGATGAGGGATTTTCTTTTATTTAATCCTTTTTAGAATAAGGCTTTAATGTAACAAAATGTGGAAAAAGTAAAAGGGTCTGAATACTTTACGAATGCAATGTGTACGAATTCATCACATAGTTAAGCATGCAGACAGACACGTTTAAAGTCTAATGAGCTGCAACATCTGTTTGTCCCACCCCTTCTCACCCCCCCACCCGTCTCACCCCATCCCAACCCCAGTCCATATCATTCCCTTTAAGCCCTGCAGTGCTGGTGCTCTGTCATTCCCTTTAAGCCCTGCACTGCCGGTACTGTGTCATTCCCTTTAGGACCTGCAGTGCCGGTACTCTGTCATTCCCTTTAAGACCTGCAGTGCCGGTACTCTGTCATTCCCTTTAAGACCTGCAGGGCCGGTACTGTGTCATTCCCTTTAAGACCTGCAGTGCCGGTACTCTGTCATTCCCTTTAATAAGACCTGCACTGCCGGTACTCTGTCATTCCCTTTAAGACCTGCAGGGCCGGTACTGTGTCATTCCCTTTAAGACCTGCAGTGCCGGTACTGTGTCATTCCCTTTAAGACCTGCAGTGCCGGTACTCTGTCATTCCCTTTAATAAGACCTGCACTGCCGGTACTGAGTCATTCCCTTTAAGACCTGCAGTGCCGGTACTCTGTCATTCCCTTTAAGACCTGCAGCCCCGGTGCTCTGTCATTCCCTTTAAGACCTGCAGCCCCGGTGCTCTGTCATTCCCTTTAAGACCTGCAGTGCCGGTACTGTGTCATTCCCTTTAAGACCTGCAGTGCCGGTACTGTGTCATTCCCTTTAAGACCTGCAGTGCCGGTACTGTGTCATTCCCTTTAAGCCTTGCAGTGCCGGTACTGTGTCATTCCCTTTAAGACCTGCAGCCCCGGTGCTCTGTCATTCCCTTTAAGACCTGCACTGCCGGTGCTCTGTCATTCCCTTTAAGACCTGCACTGCTGGTGCTCTGTCATTCCCTTTAAGACCTGCACTGCTGGTGCTCTGTCATTCCCTTTAAGACCTGCACTGCCGGTACTCTGTCATTCCCTTTAAGACCTGCACTGCTGGTGCTCTGTCATTCCCTTTAAGACCTGCACTGCTGGTGCTCTGTCATTCCCTTTAAGACCTGCACTGCTGGTGCTCTGTCATTCCCTTTAAGACCTGCACTGTTGGTGCTCTGTCATTCCCTTTAAGACCTGCACTGCTGGTAGTGTGTCATTCCCTTTAGGACCTGCAGTGCCGGTACTGTGTCATTCCCTTTAAGCCCTGCAGTGCCGGTACTGTGTCATTCCCTTTAATAAGCCCTGCAGTGCCGGTACTGTGTCATTCCCTTTAATAAGACCTGCAGTGCCGGTACTGTGTCATTCCCTTTAAGACCTGCAGGGCCGGTACTGTGTCATTCCCTTTAAGACCTGCAGCCCCGGTGCTCTGTCATTCCCTTTAAGACCTGCAGTGCCGGTACTGTGTCATTCCCTTTAAGACCTGCAGTGCCGGTACTGTGTCATTCCCTTTAAGACCTGCAGTGCCGGTACTCTGTCATTCCCTTTAAGACCTGCAGCCCCGGTGCTCTGTCATTCCCTTTAAGACCTGCAGTGCCGGTACTGTGTCATTCCCTTTAAGACCTGCAGTGCCGGTACTGTGTCATTCCCTTTAAGACCTGCAGTGCCGGTACTGTGTCATTCCCTTTAAGCCTTGCAGTGCCGGTACTGTGTCATTCCCTTTAAGACCTGCAGCCCCGGTGCTCTGTCATTCCCTTTAAGACCTGCACTGCCGGTGCTCTGTCATTCCCTTTAAGACCTGCACTGCTGGTGCTCTGTCATTCCCTTTAAGACCTGCACTGCTGGTGCTCTGTCATTCCCTTTAAGACCTGCACTGCCGGTACTCTGTCATTCCCTTTAAGACCTGCACTGCTGGTGCTCTGTCATTCCCTTTAAGACCTGCACTGCTGGTGCTCTGTCATTCCCTTTAAGACCTGCACTGCTGGTGCTCTGTCATTCCCTTTAAGACCTGCACTGTTGGTGCTCTGTCATTCCCTTTAAGACCTGCACTGCTGGTAGTGTGTCATTCCCTTTAGGACCTGCAGTGCCGGTACTGTGTCATTCCCTTTAAGCCCTGCAGTGCCGGTACTGTGTCATTCCCTTTAATAAGCCCTGCAGTGCCGGTACTGTGTCATTCCCTTTAATAAGACCTGCAGTGCCGGTACTGTGTCATTCCCTTTAAGACCTGCAGGGCCGGTACTGTGTCATTCCCTTTAAGACCTGCAGCCCCGGTGCTCTGTCATTCCCTTTAAGACCTGCAGTGCCGGTACTGTGTCATTCCCTTTAAGACCTGCAGTGCCGGTACTGTGTCATTCCCTTTAAGACCTGCAGTGCCGGTACTCTGTCATTCCCTTTAAGACCTGCAGCCCCGGTGCTCTGTCATTCCCTTTAAGACCTGCAGTGCCGGTACTGTGTCATTCCCTTTAAGACCTGCAGTGCCGGTACTGTGTCATTCCCTTTAAGACCTGCAGCCCCGGTGCTCTGTCATTCCCTTTAAGCCCTGCAGTGCCGGTACTGTGTCATTCCCTTTAAGACCTGCATTGCCGGTACTGTGTCATTCCCTTTAAGCCCTGCAGTGCCGGTACTGTGTCATTCCCTTTAAGACCTGCAGCCCCGGTGCTCTGTCATTCCCTTTAAGACCTGCACTGCCTTTACTGTGTCATTCCCTTTAAGACCTGCAGTGCCGGTGCTCTGTCATTCCCTTTAAGACCTGCAGCCCCGGTGCTCTGTCATTCCCTTTAAGACCTGCAGCCCCGGTGCTCTGTCATTCCCTTTAAGACCTGCAGCCCCGGTGCTCTGTCATTCCCTTTAAGACCTGCAGCCCCGGTGCTCTGTCATTCCCTTTAAGACCTGCAGCCCCGGTGCTCTGTCATTCCCTTTAAGACCTGCAGCCCCGGTGCTCTGTCATTCCCTTTAAGACCTGCAGCCCCGGTGCTCTGTCATTCCCTTTAAGCCCTGCAGTGCCGGTGCTCTGTCATTCCCTTTAAGACCTGCAGTGCCGGTACTGTGTCATTCCCTTTAAGACCTGCAGCCCCGGTGCTCTGTCATTCCCTTTAAGACCTGCAGCCCCGGTGCTCTGTCATTCCCTTTAAGCCCTGCAGTGCCGGTACTGTGTCATTCCCTTTAAGACCTGCAGCCCCGGTGCTCTGTCATTCCCTTTAAGCCCTGCAGAGCCGGTACTGTGTCATTCCCTTTAAGAACTGCAGCCCCGGTGCTCTGTCATTCCCTTTAAGACCTGCAGCCCCGGTGCTCTGTCATTCCCTTTAAGACCTGCAGCCCCGGTGCTCTGTCATTCCCTTTAAGCCCTGCAGTGCCGGTACTGTGTCATTCCCTTTAAGACCTGCAGCCCCGGTACTCTGTCATTCCCTTTAAGCCCTGCAGTGCCGGTGCTCTGTCATTCCCTTTAAGACCTGCAGTGCCGGTACTGTGTCATTCCCTTTAAGACCTGCAGCCCCGGTGCTCTGTCATTCCCTTTAAGACCTGCAGCCCCGGTGCTCTGTCATTCCCTTTAAGCCCTGCAGTGCCGGTACTGTGTCATTCCCTTTAAGACCTGCAGCCCCGGTGCTCTGTCATTCCCTTTAAGCCCTGCAGTGCCGGTACTGTGTCATTCCCTTTAAGACCTGCAGCCCCGGTGCTCTGTCATTCCCTTTAAGACCTGCAGCCCCGGTGCTCTGTCATTCCCTTTAAGACCTGCAGCCCCGGTGCTCTGTCATTCCCTTTAAGACCTGCAGCCCCGGTGCTCTGTCATTCCCTTTAAGCCCTGCAGTGCCGGTACTGTGTCATTCCCTTTAAGACCTGCAGCCCCGGTGCTCTGTCATTCCCTTTAAGCCCTGCAGTGCCGGTACTGTGTCATTCCCTTTAAGACCTGCAGCCCCGGTGCTCTGTCATTCCCTTTAAGACCTGCAGCCCCGGTGCTCTGTCATTCCCTTTAAGCCCTGCAGTGCCGGTACTGTGTCATTCCCTTTAAGACCTGCAGCCCCGGTGCTCTGTCATTCCCTTTAAGACCTGCAGCCCCGGTGCTCTGTCATTCCCTTTAAGACCTGCAGTGCCGGTACTGTGTCATTCCCTTTAAGACCTGCAGCCCCGGTGCTCTGTCATTCCCTTTAAGACCTGCAGCCCCGGTGCTCTGTCATTCCCTTTAAGACCTGCAGCCCCGGTGCTCTGTCATTTCCTTTAAGCCCTGCAGTGCCGGTACTCTGTCATTCCCTTTAAGACCTGCAGCCCCGGTGCTCTGTCATTCTCTTTAAGACCTGCAGTGCCGGTAATGTGTCATTCCCTTTAAGCCCTGTAAGTCAAATTAAATCTAAATTGTATTTGTCACATGCGCCAAATACAACAGGTGTAGACTTTAAAGTGAAATGCTGAATACAACAGGTGTAGACTTTACAGTGAAATGCTTACTTAAAAGCCCTTAACAAACAATGCAGTTATAATGATGGGGCGGTGAGTCGGAAGCAGGTGCAGGTGAAACGTTTTAATGAAACAAGAAAATCAAAAAAACACGATACTAACATACGGCAGAACGCCGAGAGACAAGAACAATACCAACTGGTGAGTGACCCCTGGGAGACTGACATATAAAGGGGAGGAGAGGATGAAGGTAATGGAGTCCAGGTGTGAATCACAGTGATTAACAGGTGCGCGTAATGATGAGATCCAGGTGTGCGTAATGATGAATCCCAGGAC